>NW_026071384.1:0-2793 GCF_014885135.2 Alexandromys fortis
TGGGGTGCTTACACACATTATTAGAAATGGGTTAGAACAATATGTAAGAGCTAGCCAATAAGAAGCTGGAACTAGCCAGGCCAAGCAGTGTTTAAATGGATACAGTTTGTGTGTTGTTATTTCGGGCATGAGCTAGCAGGCGGCTGGGGTGCTGGGGACACAGCCCCGCCACTCCTATTTCAACAACCAACTGCTTTCTTATTGGATCTGAGACCTGGAAACAGGAGGGAATTGTTGTATAATACCGTAAACAAGCTTAAAAGCCCATGGATGGAATGGTCATAAGTTTTAGAAGGGAACATATATAGTATTGTTAAATGAACACACCAAATTGTCTTTTAAATATTTATGCTTGGGGTTGGGGATTTAGCTCAGTGGTAGAGTGCTTGCAAAACCCTAGGTTTGGTCTTCAGCTCTGAAGAAAAAAAGAAAAGAAAAAAGAAATAATTATTTTTATATTCATAGATTAGTGCTGCTCTCAAGCTTGGCTAAAGACAATAGCTTCTGCAGTGACAGCAGTTAATGCAGACATTGTCAGCTGGCTGAGATGCTGAGAATAAGTGACTGCGGAGTGAGACCTCAGGGCTCAGGACACACAGCAGAAGAAAAGGCGGACTGGGAAGAGTGCTGTGAATGCCCTTGTCTGGACACTACACAGCCGCTCTATTCAGTAACTCACTTCAGCCATGATTACCTGAACAAAATCAAGCCAACAAGGTCAATCAATATTCCAGCAGGCAGCACTAACTGGACTTAGAGGCTTACAAAAAAAAAAAAGCAAAAAGAACTGTACATAAAGGTGGGAGGGGGTTGTTGAGGAGTATATTTGGAAGTTGGGGTAGAGAGGAATGTATACATTGTATACATATACAAAATTGTCAAAGTACACATAAAAGATATTCTGAAAAGTCTGTCTTAGCCACGAGTGGGTAGTGCATGCCTTTACTCCCAGTACTCTGTGAGTTCGAGGCCAGTGTGATCTATAGAGTGAGTTCCAGGACAGCTAAGGCCACACAGAGAAACTCTGTCTCAAAAAACAAAACAGAAAACAACAACAACAAAAAAAACACAAAACAGAAAATTTGCATCTGTACTGGATTAATTTTTTTAGAATTATTTTTTATGAAAAAAATTGCCCAAATGCATATATATGTATGCCTGGTGCCATGGAAGTCAGAAGACAGAATCAGATCCTGTGGAACTGGAGTTATGGATAGTTATGAACCATAATTTGAATGCTTGGGATAGAACCTGGGTCCTTTGCAGGAGCAGCTAGTGCTCTTAGTGAGGCCATCTCTCTAGCTCCTCTGTACTTGATTTTATTTCATATCCACTAATATACAAATCATTCCAAACACTTATAAGAATTAGTTCATTATTAATGAATTGATTACTGTATTTCCCTCATGTTAGGATTAGAAAATAGAAACATAAAGAATTTAAGACATTTATCCTTGGCCCTGAAAGTGTAGCCTCCCAGAGTCAACTGGCAGTGACGGCAACTCATTTCTCAGCCACTGTGGTGCTTCTCAAAGTTTCTTCTTCCTGTGTGTATGTGCTCTCTCTCTCTCTCTCTCTCTCTCTCTCTCTCTCTCTCTCTCTCTCTCTCTCTCTCTCTTGTGTGTGTGTGTGTGTGTGTGTGTGTTTGTCTGTGCTTGTGAATGTGGAGGGTGAATGCCTTCCCTGAGAGTCTTCCTTGTCATTCTCCAATCCTCAAGGCAAGGTCTCTCAGTTGAACCCAGAGATTGCTGATATGGTCGGACTAGTTGGACAGTTGTGTACTGGGCATTCTGTTTCTTCTGAAATGATAGGCGTCCCACCCCGCACTCACACACTGGTGAAAATCTGGGCTTACAGCCCCACCCATTGGTGGTAATCTGGAATTACAGCAGTGTGCCACTCTGGAGGGGATCTGGAATTGTGGGATTGGGGGGTACCACATGGTGGGAATCTGAAATCTATCTTGTTTTCACACTTACAATTATTAATAAAAAACTAAAGATGTGTTATTCTAAAGAAAGCCTAAGTATCCTGGTTCTTAAAGATCTCAAAAAATGATGAATTTGGGGGCTGGAGAGATGGCTCAGTGGTTAAGAGCATTGCCTGCTCTTTCAAAGGTCCTGAGTTCAATTCCCAGCAACCACATGGTGGCTCACAACGATCTGTAAAGAGGTCTGGCGCCCTCATCTGGCCTTCAGGCACACACACAGACAGAATATTGTATACATAATAAATAAATAAATATTTTCAAAAAAAATGATGAATTTGACCCTCAATTATGTTCTTTTCTTACCTAGTTATATTGGTTTGGAAATATTAAACTTAGTAACTTTATAAGTTAATGCCTCTAAGACAGCAATTCTCAACCTGAGGGTTGTGATCCTCTTGGGGGTCACATATTCGATATCCTGAACATCAGATATTTATATTATGATTCATAACAGTAGTAAAATTACAGTTATGAAGTACCAGTAAAACAACTTTGTGGTTGGGAGTCACCACAGCATGAGGAACTGTGTTAAGGGTGGCAGCATTAGGAAGGCTGAGAATCCCTGCTCTAAGGAATGAAAATGATGTGAATTCAGTGTCAAGCAACATCTCAGATTTATCTATCTATCTATCTATCTATCTATCTATCTAATCTATTATCTATCATCTATCTATCTATCTATCTATCTATCTATCTATCTATCTAATCTATTATCTATCTATCTATCTATCTATCTATCTATCTATCTAATCTATTATCTATCATCTATCTATCTATCTATCTATCTATCTAATCTATTATCT
>NW_026071385.1:0-2788 GCF_014885135.2 Alexandromys fortis
AATATGAGAACACCTTCCAAAGTAGCTCTCTAATGCTAATGGACATTTCTTAAAACCAGTATATGTAAAGCCAGGAGTGGTGGTGCATGCCTTTAGGACCAACACTGGTGAATCTCTGAGTTCCAGGCCAGCCTGGTCTACAGAACAAGTTCCAGGACAGCCAGGGCTACACAGACAAACCCTGTCTCAAAGAAACAAAAACATAGATGACATACAGCAGGAAGAGATTAATAAAGGAAGATTGGAACACTAGATTTAAACTATTGAATTTTTTTTTACACCCACTACTTTCAAAATTTTGATTTTCAAATATTTGTTTCTTATGTCTATTTTACTAATTGGGATAATTACTGCCACTGAACTGACTAGAGTCATTTTTATATTCAGATTTGAATTGGCGTTTCTGCTACTTAGGAAAAGAAACATTAAATTGGGAGACTGATATTCCCATATTGTGTACAAAACATGGAGTTAAAAACAAAAAAGCAACTAGGCATGGTGCCTCTACCTGGAATCCCAGTACTTGGCAGGTTGAGGCAGGAGGATCGGGAATTTGAGGCCAGCCCTTCCCTGCAGCACACACAGGCTGGGAAGGGTTGAGAAGGGTAATTAATGGTGCCTCTCGTTTTCCTCAGTTCCCCGGTGTGTCCGTCCATACAGTTGTCTTTTGCACCTGACATAGCTACCAAAAGCTTGGGTGTTTGTACCCTGGCAGTTTAATTCTGACCTTTCCTCCAGCTGGAAAACAGGCTCCTCTAGGTCTGCCTCTTCCTCAACTCTTACTCCTTGTCACTTTGTTGGCCCCAAGGCCAGTAGGCCTAGCCAGGTGATAGCATCTCTTTATCTTGGCTGAACCTCTGGAGTCTGGAATGAGCCCTAGCAACCTCTGGGCAACAGTCAGCCCTCTGAGCAGTTTCCCAAGACGAGCCCTCCAGTGCTTAGACCAGAGATAATAATTATCTGCCTTTGTAGTCCCCTCTTCCCACCCTCCACCCAACACTCCTCATTTGATGTCTTTCATCTTTACATTACATCATTACCTTAATCCAACAGGCTTGTCAATCATTGACTCGCCTAGCTTTTAAAGAACCCATGTAGGTAGATGCTCACCCTGGAGATGTGAGTCCTCCCCCTGGAGAGGGTTTGCAGCCTAGGTAGGCACCTCTTAGGATTCCTGTAACTAATGAACCACACTAAAAATCTGAAGGGTGTTGAGATATTGGTACTGCACATAGCCTCTGCCTTAATCTGCAGACTCCATCGTAATGCTTCTCAGAGTGATGGGTGTTCCGGTAAGAAGCCTCCAGGTTGTTCTTAGCTGCCTGCGCAGCCTGGCTCCATCCAGTAGGAATGTACTATATTAATTAACACATTAGACCAGTTGAGTCTTATAAATTCGACTAGTACTTCCAGTTAAATTACAAACTTCTTCAAAGCAGGAATGGTATTTAGCTACTCCCTCAAAATATCTTATAGCCAGGCGTGGTAGCTCATGTTTTTAAGAAGCAGACATCTGCCCAGGAGGCAGAGGCAGGCAGATGTCTATGAGTTTTAGGCCAGCTTGGACTAAATGGCAAGTTACAGGCCAGCCAAGGCTACATAGTGACACCCTATATTAAACAACAAAATAAAAAAAAATAGTGTACCTTTGGCTGAGGTGTAACTAAGAGAGAGAGACCACATGTTAACCGTGTACTAGGCCTGGATCTGGTCCTCAGTGCTGTCCCCAGCCCACATTGTTACTATGTCTCTATTTAAATAATTTTTATTTTCTCTATTTTCATAGATAATCAAAGGGATTCGGTATTTTAAAGAATATGATCTTTCTCCACAGGGCATCGTTTCTCAAGTTTAAACACCATGTTGAATGAAGACAGGGTCCCAGAGAGATACTATGTTTACCATGTTGTAAGTGTCGGCTACCATCAATCACATGGTAATAATGTGACCCCGTAGCTCATGATGTCATATCACAGTAGCTGTTCTGGCCTGTCTATCTTTGAAAGGGCTATAAAATGGAGAATAATTTAGAAGTCTAAAACTTTTATAAATTTTTACTACTACTACTACTACTACTATTATTATTATTATTAGAGTGTTCATAACATGGTGCACATGTGGAATTCAGGGAACAGTTTATGAAACTGGTCCTCTCTGTTGACCTTTATGTGGGTTCCAGGGTGTCAGGCTTGCATTGTTAGGCAGTTAGTGTCTTTACCCACAGAGCCATCTCATTGTTCCTAGAAGACGTAAAGTTTAAAAAATCCATTAAGAGATGATGAATGAAATCGTTAATGATTGGATAACTTGCAGTGTATAATATACTGTTTGCTACAAAGGATGCTGGTGTTTGTTATGAAAATAGTTCAAGAGCTGACTCGTGCTTCATCTCATACCTTAGATTGCTGCGCAGGCCTGTTTATGCCTCTTTTCCATGTTCTGCCCGAGAACACGTGTAGTAGTGAGACAGTCATATGCGTGAGGCTTTAGAGAGGGTTCTCCTTTTCTTCCTCTCGGAGTTTAATGCATAGGAAAGACACATTCCTTAGATACTTGTTTCATTGGGTAGTTGCCTTCCTAATATCTGTATGTTCATCTCTCTGTGTTTTCCTCTGTGAAGACTGAAAATCAGGCTCAACCTCAGGATGGGCTTATCTTCTTGGTATTTCCAAGAAGTACTGAATATGGTCATATTACTTTCCTCAGAACATTTGAAAGCTTAAACACACAGACTTTCTTATAGCTGTTGGATTCTGTTTATACTTTTTGTTTATAAACAAAGACAGTG
>NW_026071386.1:0-2789 GCF_014885135.2 Alexandromys fortis
GAACGGGTGCCGATGTAATTTCATTTACTTTTCATATACACCCAGTGGTGGGGGTCCTAGCTCACAGGGTAGATCTGTGTTTTTTTTTTTTTTTTGCTTGTTTGTTTGTTTTTGTTTTGCTTTCGACAGAGTCTCACTGTGTATCCCTGGCTGGCCTGGAACTTGCTATGTAGACCAGGGTGGCCTCAGGCTCACATAGCTCCCGTGCCTCTGCCTCCTGAGTTGTAAGGCTAAAAGTGCTCATCATTACCCCAGCTGTCGGTTCTGTTTAGAATTTTGGAAAGAATCTTCCTACTGACGCTCACAGTGGTTATCCTAATCCACAGTCCCACTAACAGGCAGAGCTCCCCCTTTCTCCAATTCTCCCCAGCGCTTGCTGTTGTGTTTACTTATATAATAACCCCTTTATTGGAGAGTGGAAGGGTCTTACTGTGGCTTTGATCTCCATCTTCCTGGGTATCAGACACGCTGGACGTTTTCATGCCCGTATTGCTTATTTGTCTGGCTGTCTCCCACTGCAAGCCAGTACTTTCTACCAGAAGTAGCTCTGTCTTGGGTCTAATAGTGTTTCAAGGGTAGTAAACTGTTGAGATTGGTTTTTCTTCCTTTAATGGCCAAGGAACAGCGTGCTCCACCCCAGATGTGCCTTCTGAGCAGCTTGGTTCCGTGCAGTTACTCGGCAGAGGGTATGCGTGTATCCGGATGCGGTGGAAACTGTTCGCGGCCCTGTTTATCGCATGTTAAGTTGTACTCTGGAAGAGCTACAATTCTGGTGAATCTAGCATGATTAGAAGCAAGTTGGTATCCAAAGCAGTGTCTGATGGTTGCTAAGGGGCCATTCAATGCAAATTAGAAGCAATAATAGCTAGGTCTAAAAGGGCAAAGAATTAGGACTGGAGATGGAAATGAGGCCCAACAGGGGCCAAGGGTTTTGTGCGGTCAAATGGAGACGCACTTGCTGCTTCTAGGATGGGCGCGGGGGGGGGGGGGGGGGGGGGGGGGGGGGGGGGGGGGGGGGGGGGGGGGGGGGGGGGGGGGGGGGGGGGGGGGGGGGGAAGGTGACAGAGAACCAAGCAGGGCTGGGGACGAACAGGAACAAGGATATATGTATGGATAGGAGTTAAGGCCACTATGCCATCAGAGAAACTGGAGCTTGCTACAAATAAGAAGTAGAAAAGAAGTAGAAAAGTAGAATTCGGAGTCAGTCACCCAACCATTTTGAACTTGGAGGTGTGGGAAAGAGGAGGACAAGGTTTCTGGCAATAAAACAGCATCCCTGAGTCACAAGCAACAAGATTGAAGGCAGCTGGCAAGGGCCGAGACCTGCAGGTTCCCACAGGCATTGCAGCGGCTGGCACGGCTCATTGGCCACAGGAAGAGCGCGCTACAAATGTGCTAATAAACACCTCACTCTGCATTAGCCATTTAATCTCACAGCAGAGGAGGACACCCAGCATGGTTCCCCAAGGTGCCCAGAGAATAGGAATGATCTGAACTTCTGCACCCAGCTGCTGAGATCAGACAGGAAAGATTTGTGTGGATGAGGAGGGGCGAGGTGCCAATGAAGAAAGGATGGGCAGAACGAATGCCTATGAGCACAGGAGCACAGGAGCGAGCAGACAAGGGAGGGCTGCAGGAAGGCAGCCTTGAGCGAGAGGGAGGCAGCCCCTCTCCCCGGGAAACACACACACTTCGGTCACCTAGGAGGCTTGCTGCTGTTAGAGACAACCACAGTGCTGGGATCACAGAGGTGGAGGCAGCTAGTAAAATGTCCAGCCAAGGCTTCCTTAGTTCTTTCTTGCGTAGTTCCGAGGACTCAGTGGCTTCCAGAGGGGACCTATGCCAACTCAGGGCAGTTTTCACAGGGGACCATTCTGAACCGTGTGTCACGTGCATGGCCCTGTAAGCTAAGAGATGATCAGCCTGAGATGCAGAGACCCCCGAGACAGTCAAGAGCAAAGCCCAGCAGGCACAGAGCTAGACTTATTTGAGAAAATGGGAGTTTAGATATGTAAGAATGAACAAGGAAAATTTGGCTGGATGGGCACTATGGTTTGGGGATGGCAAGAGTGTGTCCGTGGGGCTCATACATTAAAAGCTTCACCCTGATGTGGTAATGATACCTTTAAGAGGTGGGGCCTATTGGGAGTTGAGTAGGTAGCTATATGGGCCCTGGCTAATCCTCTTAAGGGTGGGTGTGATGGCTGACCTGTCCAGGTTCTCCCTGACTTCCTGTCTCACTGTGTGACTTCTCCCTCTTCCACCTACCACAGGGACATCACCGGAGACGCTACATGCTGGCACCATGCCCTTGATCTCTAAAACTGAACTAAATGACCCTCTTTTCTGTATATATTACCCAGCTTCAGGTATTTTGTTTTAACAGCAGAAAACGGATAACTACATGAGCAAGCCCTGGGTCTTCCTGGGAGTCCCATCTGTCCTTCTCTGAGGGCCACTGTGACTGAGAAACAGAGCCCGATGCTGAGTTCTTCACTGAGTAGTAAATGTCTTTGTAAGCTGCTGATTGTGTCACTGTAGACTAACTAGCTAACCAAAGATCCCTAGGACTAGCCTTTGTTACACCCAGGGAACTCTTGGTTGCCACAGGATAGAGCCCCAACTTCTACAGGTGGCTTTGGAGTTTTTCAGTCAAGCAGCAGGAAAGACAAACTGCGACTTCTGAGCAATGAGCATGGCATCCTAGAGATTGAGGTGGGTGACCCCTTCCCAGAGGACCCATATCTTCTATGATCAATGTTCTTTTTTTTTTTTTTTTTTTTTTTTTT
>NW_026071387.1:0-2789 GCF_014885135.2 Alexandromys fortis
ATGAGGATGTCTGCAGCTAAAACCCTAGGCAGTGGAGGAAAGGGTGCCTGAACTGACCTTGTCCCATAGTCAGACTGATGACTATCTTGATTATAATTCACAGAATGTTCGTCTGGCGACAGATGGAGATAGAGACGGAGCCCCACATCGGAGCACTGGACTGAGCTCCCAAGGTTCAGTTGAAGAGCAGAAAGAGGGAGAATATGAGCAAGGAAGTCAGGATTGCAAGGGGTTGGGTTACCAGCTGAGACAGTGTGCCTGATCTAATGAGAGCTCACCAAAGCCAGCTGGACTGAGACTGAATGAGCATGGGATCAAACTGGATCCTCTGAATGTGACTGACAATTGGGGCAGACTGAGAAGCCAATGACGTTGGACTTCCCACAGGACAGGGTACCACCCTGCCCTCTCTTAGGATTGGAGGGTGAGAGAGGTAGTGTTAGTAGGGGAGCATGAATGAAATGGGAGAAGGGGAGGAAGTGGAAATTTTGAATGATATTTTTATAAAGCAAAAAAATTACCACAATTAAAAAATGGAAAAAAAGAGAGAGAGAATAAGCCTAGAGATCAAAACCATGATAGTGAGACCCACAGGAATAGCTGATATGAGATAGTGAGAGATCAGTGACTCTGCTTTTTAGAATGGGACCTGCAAAAATCTAAATTAGAACCCCGGAATGTGATAGAGAGTTGTGAATTGGGCCACTGACTGTGGAACCAGCATTTATCCCTAGTGCTTTACCTGTCAACATACTATTTTCAACTTAGGCTGATGCTGCACTAGAGTGAAAAACTTTGGGGCACTTTAGCATTACTGCACCCCCATTCCTGGGAACCACTACCCTGGTAACCAACGACATATGCACTGGAGTTTTGAGTACTTTCCATCCCCTTTGGAGTCTTTCTTCAGTAGACGCAGAACCTGGATCTGGGGTGAGACGACCTGCAAGTGTTCCTCCTTGTAATCGCCATAGCATTGATCAATTAGAGTTAGCTGGCTGTTGAATGAACTAGTCAAAATAGTTGACAAATGATTCCTGGACTTTCTCTTTGATTCTGTACTACACAACCCTGATTTTGTGTTTTTGTTTTTTTGTTTTTGTTTTTGTTTTTGTTTTTTTGTTTTTTGTTTTTTACTTTAAAAGAGCCTGTATTTGATGAAGCAGGGTTCCTACTCCTCTCAAGGCTGAGGCATCTTATCCACAGCAGCAGAATAAAAATTCCTCTTGTTATTGACAACCGTTCTGAGAGTGTCTCTTGGGGTGACCTCCTCCTTGGGGGGCTTTGGGTCCCAACAAGAGAAGCAGCTACCCTTGGCAGATAACCAATGGTTCTGGCGTCCATTCTGGCATCTTGGTGTACTCTAAGCAATACAGGCTTCTAGTTAACCTTCACACAATTTCACTATAGGCTTCCATTGAGGGTCACTCTTGACAAATGTCTGGCCTCAAAAGCTTTCCTTATGTGAAAGGCGAGATACTTAAGTGCCGTTCTTCTACTTTTGACTTTAATGTCAGAACCATGTAGCTAAGGCTGAGAGGTTCTGTTACTAGCTGGATCATGGTCCCTGGTTTAATTACACCTTCACCAATTTTCGGTTTCTCTTTGTTTCCTTCACTAACTTTGCTCGACTCCTCAGGAATTTGCTGTGGATACTATGCCTGCCTAAATCTCAGGGATCCACCAGCAAATAGCCTACTAGAGTTGGGATTAAGGGCATGCACCACAGCAGCTGGCTGTAAGGTTTTCTTTAATTTCTTTTCACTAGTTGTTAACTTAACTGGGTTGATCTTGCTTTGACGTCATCACTCCCTTTATTTCATACCTTAATGTGATTTTCTCCTTAAACACAAGATTCAACTCCATTCTACTGAATTCCTGGTGCTCTTTTCAACTTAAATTTTCTACAACTTTCATTTTTTAATGCTCATTTTGCCCCTTTTCATTATATACTACTTAGTGTCACTCCAAACAACAGCTTGACAGAGACTATACTATTGGTTTTTTTGTGAGATTTCCTCTGCCATAAGGATCAGTTCCAAACTCGCCACTTTATACTTAGTCAGACTGTTCAGAAAGGGGCAAAACCCAGATATTTCTCCATGAATATATCACAAGATTACTTAGGGAACATACTAATTTTATTCTCCTCTAAAACCTTTCAATGCTGTCACACACAGTTCAGATCCCACTCAGCACCACTGTCTTCCTTGCTCTTAATTGTATGCCCTAAGTAGGAGCACTTAAACCTTTGAACTGTTTTCCTAATCCACAGAAAGACTCCAGTTCTTGGCATCACCTTCCATATTAGTTATGGGTCTGTTGTAAAGAAACATCATGATAATTACAACTCTAATGATGGAAATCATTTGATTGAGTGGCTTACACTCTCAGATGTTTTGTCCTTTGTCATGATGTTCAACACTGTTGTGTGTAGATAGACATTCTACATACATGTTAATTCTCGGTTTTAGGAAGTGAACTGATACACTAACAATGGCTTGTGCATATATGAGAGGTCAAGGCCTGCTTCCACAGTGGCACACTTCATCCACCAAGGCCATACCTACTCCACTAATCCACATCTGCAAATGCCTTTCCTATTAGAGTATAGGAGGCAAATACTTCAAAGTACCACAAATGATAACCTGATAAACAGATCAGGTCTTGGAAGGTAGAGAACTCCATAGACACACACACACAACATGCACACACAAATGCACTCACACACACACACACACATATGAACATGTTTGTAGTTCTCTGGCATGCTCGGTACAAATATCCAT
>NW_026071388.1:0-2792 GCF_014885135.2 Alexandromys fortis
TTTTTTTTTTTTTTTTTTTTTTTTTTTTTTTTCCAGACAGGTCCCACTTGGTGCTTTGGCCCTGAACTGACTGTGCAGCTGAGGAAACTTGAACCTCTACTCTGCCCGTCTCCATCCCCGAGGATTTCAGATGTGTGCTACAGTGAGTAATTTTATGTACCCCTGAACATGGGATCCAGGTCTCCACGCATCCTGGGCAGGAATCCTGCCAAGTTACACTACTGAGCCCGAAAGACTATTTCTAAAAGCATTTCTTGGCAAGATTCCAGAGGCCTCCTAGCGAGCAGTTTCTTAGAAATAACTCTGACTTTTTTCTTGGAGTGTTCAACTTTCCTGAGATTTCCAGTTTTCCCGTCTTCGTTAACTTTCTTCCATGGAAATGTTCCCTATCTTTAAAGAGTAAAGCTTTCTTATCTTGCAGCAAGAGCCCTTGAGGTCCAAATGTGGGACCTGAGGCCAGTTATCTTTATGAAGGATTTTTTCTTTGTTCTCTGTATCCTCATTCCTCTTAGTAGCCTTACTATATATATATATATATCCTCTGTATCATCTCTCTCATTTTCTGTCGCGCTAACCATCCACCTTGCCATTGCCTCCACCTTCCCTAGGAGTAGTTCATCCATTCTCGTCTGGCCTCTATTAATGGTAAAATGCTACTTGTCTCCCCATTTTTTTCTGCAAACCAGCATGGCTAGAAGGGGAGAGCTAGGCAGAGCTGAGTCCAGGCTGTAGCTGGGCTCTGCTGTGTTTGCTGAGATTTGAGTTCACTCCCCTCAGGCAATGGAGTACGTCAGGTCTGCCTTCTCTTCCCCAGTTCTGCATGTCAGCACAGGGTCACGGAAAGCGAGAGTCCTTCCTGTCCCTGCAGACTGCACCGAGCCCCCCAGCCCTGCTGGCCCATCTCCTTTCATGCACAGATTCTAGCAGCTACGTCACTACTAACTCACCCGTCCTCAGCACGGCTGCTGCCGGTGTCCCCTCCACTGCTAATCAACTCCTGAAGTGAAGAAAAGATTGGTATTGCCAGGTTCGGGTGGGTATTTAGTAGGTTTAAATTTTTTTCTCTCGTTTTTGTTTATTTTAATAGTATCAAGAGTAGCAATTCTGTGACTTTGTACCATCTTTAAGTGAAGTCTGTTTTCACCTGTAAAGACAGGAGTGCAGCCAGTGAGCTGGCTCAGTGGGTAAAGATCTTGCTTTGAGACCCAAAGAGTCCATCCCTGAATCCTGGGTCAAGGCGGATGGAGAGAACTTACCCACACATTGTCCCTCTGACTGCCACATGCATGGTGAGGCGCGCTCATCAGCGCCCCCCCCCTCTCTCTCTCTGTCACACACACACACACACACACACACACACACACACACACACACGGTATAAACCTCTCAGCAGGAGCAGGATATAGTAAGTCCTCCTGAAGTACACTCTGACTCCACCTCTAGATCCCTTCGAACCTAGAGTTCTAAGACTGGCTGCTGTGAGGGAGCTCTGTTGCTCAGGTATGTGACTTCAAGGACATTATAGGTTT
This sequence comes from Alexandromys fortis, assembly GCF_014885135.2. NCBI lineage: Eukaryota > Metazoa > Chordata > Mammalia > Rodentia > Cricetidae > Alexandromys > Alexandromys fortis. Next base: position 1,530 of record NW_026071388.1, read on the forward strand.
GCTGTCAATCATCAATACATTCTGGGTGTTGACAAACCTTTCTGGCGTGTATTTTCTGGGTATATATTTTAGACTTCGAACGTAATAGTTCCTGTTGTAGCTATGTCACTGTGTCATTGTCGTAGGAAAGTATTTCTAGGCAAGTAAATGAATGGGTATAACTGGGTCCCAATAAAACTTTATTTGAAATTTTAATTTCACACAATTTTTACATATGACAAAACATGCCCCCACCACTTACCTTTACCCTTGTTGTGGTGCTTACAGTTGAACCCGGGTGCCTCGCACATGCTGGGCAAAGTCTCTCCCCCTGAAATGTATCCCCAGCCCTTCAGTTGACTTTTTCAACCACTTTAAAAAAAAACTAAAAAAAAAAAATTACCCTGTGAGCAATAGAGAAATAGGAAGTGGGATGCCATTTGCTAACTCTTGTCATACATCGCCAGCAAGAATAAGCTAAGCCCTCACAGATCCTATTTAAAATCTTCGTTGAGAGAAACAAATTGAGGAAATAGAAAGGAACATGCTGTCTGTGTACTTTCCCCTTAATTTTAGGTCTTTATCTGCAGATCAAGTCAAACTGCTGGACTCTTAACTTGATCCACTGCAGTCAAGTCAGCTCTGGCCACATCCGTATTCGCTGAATTCATTTAAAACATCACTCTACTCTCTGCTTTTATGGATGACCACTACATAATTAAATAATTTCATTTCCATTTTGGCACATGCAAACCAAGTGTGATTGAGAACATTTTCTAGGGGGCTGGGATGGAATGGCTCAGGCGACAAGTGCTCCGGCTGCACTTGCAGAGGATCCAGGTTCAATGCCCAGCACCCACGCGACAACTTGCAACCCTCTGTAACTCCAGCTCCAGGGAAATCTGACGCCCACTTCTGGCCTCTGGGGGCGCCGCATGACACAGTGCACAGATGTCCATGCGGGCAAAGTGACCAAAGCATAAACTAAAAGTAAGTAGATAAATAAAGTCTGTCGAGCAAGAAAACATTCTCTAACAAACTGCTCTGTGCCTGCCTAAGGTGACCTGCAAGGACTGCCCTTCAGAATTCACTTTTTTTTTAAAAGATTTGTTTATTTATTAAATATACAACATTCCTTCCAAGTATGTTTGTATGCCAGAAGAGGGCACCAGATCTCATTATAGATGGTTGTGAGCCACCATGTGGTTGCTGGGAATTGAACTCAGGACCTTTGGAGGAGCAGGCAATGCTCTTAACCACTGAGCCATCTCTCCAGCCCCCCAG
>NW_026071389.1:0-2788 GCF_014885135.2 Alexandromys fortis
CCTCCCTCCCTTTGAGACAGGGTTTCTCTGGGTAGCCTTGGTTGTCCTGAAAGTAGCTTTGTAGACCAGGTTAGCCTCAAATTCAGAGACTCCTCTGCCTCTCAGTGCTGGGACTAAAGGTGTGTACCACCAGGCCCTGCTCTCTCTAATCTTGTGCATGAGTTTGCCTGCAGGCTTTCCGTGGGGGCTACCATCCCATCTGAAAACAGGACTGGACATACTTTTTCGTGTGGCTCTTGGCTGAATTCACTTTTGGCGTTAGTGGATTGAAGGCCTTGGCCTTTGCTGGCTGTTGGCCGCCCCTGCTGTCGCTTCTTTGCTGTGTGTGCCTTTCTAAATGGTAGCTCACAATAGGTGTTTGGCTTCCCTCACTACAGATGAGCAAGGGATTGTACATTTGAGACATGAGCAACCTCACCACAGAAATGATGTTAGATTATTTCTCCTGTCTTATATTTGTTAGATGCTGCCTACCACTTGTACTTTTTAAAGGTTAAAGAAGGCGCGCGGGGGGGGGGGGTCCTCGAAGATACAGTAATTTGACCAGGATCCAGAAAGTTATCTGACTAAAACTAAAAATTACCAGTAGCCAGGTCTCTGTGAATATCATTCCCTTTGAAGAACAATTAGAAAAGAAATAAAAAATACAGATGCTGAGAATACTTGTAAGAAATGTTTTAAAATTCCAAAGTAATTATAAAGTGTGTATGCACTCATGCCTGTGTGCACACGTGTGTATGTTTAAAGATCATGCCTATGTGCACACGTGTGCGTGTGTGTGTGTGTGTTTAAAGAGCATGCCTGTGCTCTTGTGTGTAGCAGCCAGAAGATAATGTCGGGTAGCCTGCTGTATTACTCTGTAGGGTCTCCCCCAGAACCTGGAAGCTGCTGCTTTTGGCTAGGCTGAGTGTGAGAGTGTGGTACCCCTTCTCTGCATCCTTCCTTCAAGCACGGGGTGATGGGTTCATGTGGCTGTGCCCAACTTTTTACCTGGTGCTGGGCGTCTGAGCTCAGGCCGTTGTGTTTGTGCAGTAAGTGCTCTTACCCACTGAGCCACATCTCCAACGTAACAGTGATTTTGGGTTGACTCCAGTTTGCACCTTGAGAAAGTGATTGACCAGTGTGTGTGTATGTATGAGTATATACTCCTTTGCTTCTGAGGGTGAGGTCAGCTGTACAGTTATTCGACAAAAATTTCTGACTAAGTGATGGGAATTAGTCTTTTCAACTGTGTGGTTTAGTAATTTTTATAATAGCAGGTATAGGTGCATTATTTATAATTTATGTGAATTTTCCCATCATGAGAGCCCATGTTTTATTTAAGTTTGTGTTATTTATAATTTGTGTTTTCCTTCCTTCCTTTGGCATCTACTTAAAAATATAGATAGAAGAGATTTACCACATTAAATGAGTCAGAACCAAGGTGTCAGGCCCCAAAGGAAAGTAAATCCACTTTTAGCAACGGGGTGGGTATATCATGACGGAGATTTAAATAGTATTTCTGGTTATGTGTGGACATGCGCACACAGGTGTAGGTGCCATTGGAGGCCAGCGGGGTTGGATCCTCCTGGAGCTGGTGTTACCTATGCTTGCGAGCTGCCCTGTGGGTGTTGGTAGCTGAGCTCCAGTCTTCTAAAGAGCAGTGTGTGCTTCTAGCTGCCAAGCTACCTCTCCCATTGCCAGTGGTTTTTTAAAAATCAAACTTTATGTGCATACTCTTTTTGTATTGATAATAATAAAGGCAAATCCCCACCTACATAATTGCGATTATTTTTATAACATTAAAGAGAATCCTTGTGTGTGTTGCATCTTCTTCGAGGGAATGGGTTCAGAGTTGTTTAAAACCTGTCTGGAGGAAGGGGCTTTGATGTTGAATGTCGATCTGAAGTGTTCACTGCTTGTCAGGGTGGCCACTAATCTTGGGTGTTTACCGAAGTTAAAATTAGCATTCAGGAGAGTAAACATTGGTTTTCTTGCTTTCACTAGTCACATTTTATGTATTTGCTTACATGACTACTGGGTTAGTTTGCACAAATATAGGACATTTTAATCATCATATATATAAGTTCTGTAATAATATAGATAACTCCATTTTATATTGATTTTGGTAAAGAGCATGTGTTTAAAATATTCAATAGTCATTGAAATTACTAAGTTGAACCTTATTTCTTAATTTTCATTTTCCAGTGTTTTGGAGCCGTGAGGGATACAGCAGTTTGATCAGTATTGTCTTAACATGCTTCAAATAAATCAGGTGAGTTTGTAGTAAGGCATGTCATATTTACATGGTGCTTCAGGCGTAGACTGTGGGGCATTGCAACTCATCTCTCTGTAACCGTAACCCGAATGCTGCTTTATGGAGAATACGTCGTGTCTGAGCACTACTGTGAAGAGTAGGCTGCTGAAAGGAAACAGTAGTAATCTTGGAAGCTGATCGCGCCTGGATGTGCAGGACAATCCCCCCAGAACAACCATGGTCATGATGTAGCACCACTTGAGAAGGAGATTCTTTTTCTAGGGCGTTCACATGGACTACAAAGTGTACCCCTAAATAAACTATGGTGTGTAACACCGTTGGCTCACCAAAAGAAATAATTTTCCTTAGGTCTTGACATTCCTCTAAGAACTATATACATTAAAATTTACTCCTTGAACAAATAATACAATATTGTAGCTCCAATATCACAGAATATTTCTTAGTGTCTTTTGTTTGTAATCAAAATAGAAGTGGCTACTGTTTTCTGTGATTTAACAACATAATCCCATTGCCCATTCATACTCCCCCCCC
>NW_026071390.1:0-2801 GCF_014885135.2 Alexandromys fortis
AAGAAAGAAAGAAAGAAAGAAAGAAAGAAAGAAAGAAAGAAAGAAAGAAAGAAAGAAAGAAAGAAAGAAAGAAAGAAAGAAAGAAAGAAAGAAAGGAAGGAAGTCCTTTCTCTAGACATTAGCTGCTGCCCCTAAGAAAGGGATTGTACCTCATGAGCCCGTCCTCCTTTCATGGTAGAATGTTGATGGACTCAGCCTCATATAAGTCTTGCACAAGTCACCTCAGCTGCAGTGAGTTTATGGGTGCATCAGCCATGTCTTGTCTAGAAGACACATTTTTGCAGCAGCCCCCCCCCCCACTCTCCGGTCCTTATTTTTCCATCGCCACGTCCACGATCTTCCCTGATCCTTGGAAGGGGGTGGGTGTATCATTTTGAATGGGAAATGCCCTCTATAGTTTTAGTCACTTGAACACTTGCTCTCCATTGGTGGTACTATCCGTAAGATTTTGGTGGTACGGTCTTGCTAGAGGAAGTAGATAACCAGGGGTGGACTTTCAGACTGAAAATCTTGTAGCACTTCCAGTTTGCTCTCTTCTGCATGTTTGTGGTTGAGAATATGGGTTCTTGGCTTCCTGTTCCAGACCCCAAGTCTTCTGCTTGAGTAAAACATTCCCCACCATCTTAGATTCTTATCCCTCTGTAAGCCAAAATAAACTCATTCTTCTGTAAGTAGGTTCTGGTCATGGTGTTTTGTTACAATAGAAAAGCCAGCAATACAGTTGAATAACGATATAGATGTCCTGTTTAGGGCCAAAGAGTTCACTGTCATTTATTCTCTTTGACCAGTTATGAGTCTCTATATTAATCACCGTCTGAAAGTCAAGGTCTAGGGTGGATAATGCCAATCCCAAAAGCCACTGGTTATTGGATTTCAATCTTGGTGTCAGATGTGAGATACCTCATGAGGAGCTGTTGTCTAGAAAGGCTCCAGAGGCTCCAAAACAACACAGGCCATTGCCACTCTTCTTGGTTGCTCACCAGAACCAGACAGTAATAGACGATTGCCGAATATTTCATTCGGCACAGCACAGAGAAACCATACAGAAGCTGAGCTTCCTCTCAGCTGTCACAATGAAAACATCCTGCCAGATGCTCTATACAGGCATCTGGGAGGAGAAAAATCAATAGTGGCTTTTCCCAGCTTTGGACCTTACATACTACAATACCACTTGTCAGGCAAGATGTGCCCGCTGCTGTAATACAACTGTCACAGGGGTATCCACCTGATTTCTGATTGACTCCGAGGCCCACTTCACAACGGGCAGTCAGGCCTGATACTGTGAATTTGGTCCAAGGCCTACACATGAGGAATGAGTCTATTAGTTTTGTTTTTACTAGGTTGACATTTCAAGTTACCTCTTACCCACTCAGGTTTATAACCATAGACTAGTGCTGTCCTCAGCCCTGAGCAAAGAAGCTTCTGTTTGCGGTGACTAGTGGTCAATATAGACTCATGGCTGCCCAAGGTTCTGAGAATAAGTGACTGACCAGTGCTTGCTCTTAAACGGACAGCTATACCTCCTGCAAGGTTCAGGGGACATCACTGTAAAAGGGAAGGAAACAATTAAGAACCAGAGAGAGGCAGGAGGTCTATGAAATGCCATGGTACTCATGAACTCACAGACTACCAGCTGAAGACTGAGCTGTCAGAGGGCCAATCACAGATGGGGGAGGGGCTCACAGGGCTCAGCCCTGTCTTTGGGGGTGTGGTGTCACAACCGCAGTCAAGATTTCTGGAGAGGAAGTCATTGTATTCGGCGATATCACCACAGGTGGGTTAGTGATGTCCCAGTGATGAGCTTCATGCCCATGCTTGTGACCAGTTAAACCCAGTTTATCGCCAAGCGGGAACAAAAAGACCTAAAAGCAGGATGGAGACTTGAGGTGGAGATTAAGAGTGTTGGGAGTAGACATGAGAGTGTGACTTAAATGTAGTGCATGTGTGTGTGTGTGCCTGTCTGAGCATGTGTGCACGTGCAAATTAAAGTGTGTGATTGCGCATGTGTGTGTGCATGTCTGTGTATGTGTGCACGTGCACATGAAAGTGTGTGATTGTGCATGTGTGTGTGAAACTGTTAAGTAATAAATTAAATTTTTTAAAAGACAATGAAAGTGAAGATCTAAGGTCAGTCCGGACCAGCACAATCCCTGGCACAGAGCCCAGGAAGGGCTGCTGTGCCGCAGAGCTTGGGAGAGATAGTTTGGGGAAGGTATGACTCTGGCGACATGGATAGAAAGAAAGTTGCAAAACCATTTCATATGGAAGGGATTTTTTTTCATTCTCTTTTATTTCAGCCATATAAAAATCTTTTCAAAAAATTTGGTGAAGTGGGGCTAAAGTACAGATTAGTAGTAGTGAGTGTAGTGATATTTCATGTATATTTTAAATAAATAAAGCTTGCCTGAAGTTCAGAGAGTAAAATAGCCACACTGACAAGGCTTACAATGTAGGCAGTGGTGACACATGCCTTCAATCCCAGTAGCCACACTAGTTTATCATAGGAACTGGGCGGTAGTGGTGCATGCCTTAAACCCCAGCACTAGAGAGGAATATAAGATAGAAAAAGACAGCTCTCAGACACAGTCTCATTCTGAGATTTCTGGAGGCAGGATCATCATTCAGACTGAGGTAGAAGTAAGAGCCAGTGGATGGCTGTTTTGCTTTTCTGATCTTCAAGTTGAACCCCAATTTCTGTCTCTGGGTTTTTATTAATTGTGCTACAAGTATGTGCTTTGCATTCTTAGAAACTTGGATTCCATCCTCAAGAGAGAGAGAGAGAGAGAGAGAGAGAGAGAGAG
>NW_026071391.1:0-2786 GCF_014885135.2 Alexandromys fortis
AAAAACAAAAAACAAAAACAAAAAAATAACAAAAAAGTCTCTGTGTGGTTATTTAGGAGTGACTGCTGGGACACAGAAAACTCCACTTACACCAAAAAGATTTAGTAATATCTAATATCCAGTCCATATTATTTTTTTCCCATTTTCTAAGCTGGGTATAGTGGCACATACCTTTAATCTGGAGGCAGAGGCAGACAGATGTCTGTGAGTTTGATGCTAGCCTGGTCTACACATTGAGTTTCAGGAGAGCAGAGCTATGTAGAGTGACCCGCAGGCCAGAAAAGGGCATCTGATCTCATCACAGATGGTTGTGAGCCATCACGTGGTTGATGGGAATTGAACTCAGGACCTCTGGAAGAGCAGCCAGTGCTCTTAAACATTGAGCCATCGCTCCAGCCCCATGAATCCTTATATAAATTGCCTTGGTCATGGTGTTTTATCACAGCAATAGAAAACTAAGATACAGCTCCGGAAAGATGTGTGGAAATCAGTGATGTGTGGGGTTCACTTGGATGGTTTTGCCCTCATGGGACATTTGGCAAATGGAGAAGTAATCCCTTCATCTAGTGGGAAGAGGCCAGAGATGCTGTTCATTCTACAGAGCAAAGGAGAATCCTACAAAACATTACCCAGTCCAGAATATTATCAGTGAACGTTTAACGAGGATTGGGGGTTTGGGGATGTTAGCTCAGTGGTAGAGCACTTGCCCAGCAAGTGCAAGGTCCTGGGTTTGGTCCTTAGCTCCAGGGGGAAAAAGGTAAAATTGCAATAATAATAATAATAATAATAACAATAACAAACAACCCAAAAAGTTCTAGTAATAAGCCGGGCGGTGGTGGCGCACGCCTTTAATCCCAGCACTGTGAGTTCGAGACCAGCCTGGTCTACAAGAGCTAGTTCCAGGACAGGCTTCAAAACCACAGAGAAACCCTGTCTCGAAAAATCAAAAAAAAAAAAAAAAAGTTCTAGTAATAACCTATAATGGTTTCTCTTTGCCTAGAACAGTGAGAACTCTGTGTGTATAATCATAAAGACACCTACGAGTCATGTTTGTAACAGAAACTCAAAGCCCTAAATGTGCCCTACTGCCAAAGGAGAGGAATTGCAGGGACCTTCCCTCTGGACCAAAGAAACAATCGTGCTATCTGATCTTCCAAAAAACTCAGGACTCCCGAGATAATAGCCATATTTTCCAAACAGACTACTTTTATTTGGCTTGGCAACCAAATTCCCTCTCAAATCCTTACATAAAAGAAGAAATCTGAGGTGACCTAACCAGGCAGCCAATTCTCTGCTGTCTCTCTAACCTGAACCACTTTACAAAGAAAACTTGGAATGACCAGTTGACTTTGTGCCGAGGGACCACAGCCTAATCCTATCCCCTTCTAACTAGTCTATGGCGTAACTACACTGAACCTGTAATGAGCCACAGTCATTCGAGGGGACAGGACAGGTTTGACACCCCCACCCCCCACCAAGAAACTGGGTTTGAAACTTGACACAGACCCGTCCCTGTTTCATGTGGCTGGCAGCTCCACTCCTAAGATTTGTCTTTGTTTGAACTGGCCCAGAGCTCACCAGTGTGAACGGTCCTACCCCCGGGCATTTGTGGCAGCTGAGGAGCATTCGCTGAAGCTAGCGGTGTGGACTTGAAAAGCTGGTGAATGAGACATCTGAAGAGGGGGTTGATGGTCTCTGATATGTGTTTGGTTTTCTAGAAGGATACATGAATATGTCCTTAGGTTCAGTTCATGTGCCCAAGAAAGCACCTGAGGGACCCTTAGTTTCTCACCTCTGGCTGAGCTCAGGGCTTTTCACAAGGAAGAAAGGAAGTGTGAGGCAGAGTTGTCGACGGCATTGGAGCAGTCGAACTGTGGGTCTCCTCAGTCCAAGGTGTGTAAGGAGATCTTGGCGGTGGTGGAGCACACCTTTAATCCCAGCTCTTGGGAGGTGAGTTCAAGGCCAGCCTGGTCTACAGAGCAAGTTCCAGGATAGGCCCCAAAGCTACAGAAAAACCTCTGTCTTGAAAAACCAAAACAACAACAACAAAAGAGTTTTATTCTTAGTTTATTTTATTATTTAATATTTTTAGCTTGATTATTTAGAGACAGGGTCTCACATAGCCCAGGCTTACTTGGAATTTGTTATGTAGCTGAAAATACCCTTGAAATCTTTATTCTCCTGCATTCAGCTCCCACTGAATGAGTGCTGGCCTTGAAGGCAGGTACCATCTTATATCAGGGCTATTTTATTTTATTTTATTTTACATATGGTCTCCCTGTATATTCAAGGTTGGCCTCAGCAGCCCACGTTCTGAGATTACAATTGTGTTCAACGACACCCGGCTCTAAAAATATTTTAAATCAGCCCTGAGAATTGTGCCCAATGGGGCTGGAGAGAGGATATAGTACAATGGTTTTCAACCTGTGGGTCACAACCCCTTTGGGGGGTCAAATGACCCTTTTACAGCATTGCCTAAGATCATTAGAAACAAATATTTACATTAAGATTCATAACAGTAACAAAGTTACAGCTATGAAGTAGCAATGGAAATAATTTTGTTGTTGGAGGCTACCACAAGATGAGAAACTGTATTAAAGGGTCGCAGTACTAGGAAGGTTGAGAACCACTGACTTAGTGGTTTAGAACACTTGCTGTTCATGCAGAGAACCTGGGTTCAGTTCCCAGCACCCACATGGTGGCTCACAACCATCTGTAACTCCTGTTTCAGAGGATCCAATAACCTCTTCTGGCTTCCACAGGTACTCCGTACAATGTGGTGGACA
>NW_026071392.1:0-2874 GCF_014885135.2 Alexandromys fortis
AGTGCTCTTAACCACTGAGCCATTTCTCCAGCCCTTAAATATTTTTTAAATATCCATATTCATTATGATACAGTATAACTTTGGGTTTGGTTTTGGGTATTCATATTGGTTTTTGATTAAAATTGGAATCCTGTTCAGGGTGATATGACCATCACTTGGACTTCTTTAGATAGGGTCTTGCTGTGCAGCCTAGGCTGGCTTTAAATGCTTGTCTTCCACCTCTGAGTAATAAAATTACAAGCTCTTGCTGCCATACCTGGCTTATAACTTCTATGTGGATAAATTTATGAAGAAACATGTGGTTTTTACTTAATAAGTACACATAAAGTATAGTGGCTATCCTAACTGACTATTTTGCTAAGATCTGAAAGGATTGCTAATACTTCAGATTCTTTTTTTTTCTTCTTATTTTTATTTACTGTTCATTGGTGTTTTCCTGCATGTCTGTGTGAGTGTATCAGATTCCCTGTAACTAGAGTTATAGACAGGTGTGAGCTGCCATGTGGGTGCTGGGAATTGAACGTGAGTCCTCTAGAAGAGCAGTCAGTGCTCTTACCCACTGAGCCATCTCTCCAGCCCCAGTACTTAGATTCTAAATTGAGGTTGTCTATTTAAATAAGGATATTTCAGCTGGGCAGTAGTGGTGCACACCTTTAATCTTAGCACTCAGGAGGCAGAAGCAGGCAGATCGCTGAGTTTGAGGCCAGCTTGTTCTACAGACCAAGTTCCAGACTAGCCAGGGAGACACAGAGAAACTTTGTCTCAAAAACTGAAAAAAAAAAATACATACATACATACACACATACATACTACCGTAAGGAACTCAAGACCTATTGCCTCGTGTCCTTACCTGGTTTTTTCTGTCCTCCTTAGGCAGTTTTCACTTCTAGCAAAGGCAACACTTTAGTCTTTCCTGTCCTCCCCCCTGTCAGTGACATTTTCTGTAAGGAAAGTAGAACTAGCCTTTGCTGTCTACTCATCCATCTTTTGTACTGTAGACAATTAATTGTGTTCCCCAAATAAATATGAAAATAAGTAACGTGTATATCTTTTTATCAGCCACAGATGCTAAAGAGCGGCAGCACTGGGTCAGCAGACTGCAGATCTGTACACAGCACCACACAGAAGCTATTGGAAAGGTATGTGGCTTTGTACACAGTGTCGGTACACAAAGTGGGGGAAATGTGAGCGTTATATCTTCTTCCCCCCTGAGACACGGTTTCTCCGTGTAGCTCTGGTTGTCCTGGAACTCACTCTGTAGACTAGACTGGCCTCGAACTCACAGAGATCCACCTGCCTCTGCCTCTGCCTCCCAGGTGAGTGCTGGGATTAAAGGCATGCGCCACCATCGCCCACTATTCTTTTACATTTAGACACCGGGGCCAGTGATGTGGGGTGATTTGCCATTAAGGTTAATGACCTCAGTCTGATCCCTGAGACCACATGGTTGAAAGAATTGACCTTGAGAACTGACCTCTTATTTTCATGTATGTTCTGATATTCATATGCATATACATACAAATTAAATGAATGTTTATAAAAATACATTGAGATACCATTTGTATACCATAAAGTTTGCTCTTTTAAAGAGTATAATCCCATGGTGTTAGTGTGGTTATAAGATTATACAACCTTGGCAGAATATTTCTATCAAGCCCCTAGGCAGCCCTACATAGTCAACACTGTTCTCTCCTTCCCATACCCATACTTGTTTGCTTGGATGTCTAAGCATGGTTTATTGTGTCAGCTTTTTCCACTTCAAGGTTCATCTACACTTACACGTACCAAGCAGTTCTCTTCTCAGTCCCCCTCCTAATAGGGTCTACTGTGCTCCTGGTGGCTGGCCTTGTAAAGTACCCATTTGCTTCAGTTCTCCAAGTGCTGGGGTATAGGGATAGGCCACCATGCCAGCTTGTGGATTCTTTCTTTCTTAGATGCTTTCTTTGAATTTGTTTTTTTTTAATATTTATTTTATTTATTTATTATGTATACAATATTCTGTCTGTGTGTATGCCTGCAGGCCGGAAGAGGGCACCAGACCTCTTTACAGATGGTTGTGAGCCACCATGTGGTTGCCGGGAATTGAACTCAGGACCTTTGGAAGAGCAGACAATGCTCTTAACCACTGAGCCATCTCTCCAGCCCCCTGAATTTGTTTTTTTGAGACAGTATCTCACTCTAACTCAAACTGGCCTAGAATTTGCCATGTAGCCCTGGCGTGGTCTTAAACCTTATACTCTTGGCAATCCTGTGTTAACACTGCCCTGCCCCCTTTTTTGAGACTGGTTCTCACGTATCTCTTGCTGCCCTTACAACGTAGCTGAAAGTGACCTTCAACTTCTGCTTTTCCTGCCTCTATCTTCCAAGTACTAGGATATAAGCATGTTTTACCACATTGGGTTTATATGATGCTGGCAGTCAAATCCAAGGCTTTGTGCATGTTAGGCGAGCCATTCTACCAGTTAGGGCACATCCCCAGCACTCCTCCTGTTTCAGCCTTTTCTGTGTGTGTGTCGTGTCTGAACCTGTTTATCTTCCTCAATCCCTCTTTTTTTTCCTTTTGGCCTGGAACAATTCCCTGATTTGTGTAGGCTAGCTAGTCAGTAAGCTCCAGGGACCCGCTGGTCTTTTCCTTCCCAGCAGGCCTAGCTGTTTTATGTGGGTGCAGGGGATCTGAATTCTATTCCTCATACTCAGGCAGCAAACGCTTAGCTGACAGCCATTTGCCCACTCTACTTGCCTCAGCCTTCTAGGTGATAGGATTACAGGTGTGAGCACCTGGATCTGGCTTATTATTTTTATTTATAGATGCTATGAATCATGTTATCTAGGGTTTAAGGTTTTTGGGTTTTTTTTTTTTTTTTTTTTTTTTTT
>NW_026071393.1:0-2790 GCF_014885135.2 Alexandromys fortis
GTGTGTGTGTGTGTGTGTGTGTGTGTGTGTGTGTAACTCAAGTCAAACAGGCTTGCTAACTTGCTAGCCTCAATTAGAGGAATGCAAACCAATACTTTATTGGACTATCACCTCGTACCCATTAGCATGGCCACTATAAGAACAAACCAGTGTTGGCAAAGATACGATAAATTGAAAGCCTGTTCTACTGTTAGTAGGTGTGTAAAATGCTATCACTATGGCGATATTTGGGATTGCCATGTACCCCAACAATCCCAGATAAGGGCCAGGAAGGGCATTTACCCAAGAGATTTAGAAGCACTATCTAGAAGGGATACTTTCATGTCCAGGTTCATAGAGGCATTATCTGTAACAGCCAAAGAGAAGCCACCAAAGGGCCCACGGCTGCATGATGACAACCAAAGTGCCATACACATTCTATGGGACGCTCTTCAGCCTTACAAACAATGAAGCTCCAGCTCAAACTATCACGAGGTGAATGTCGAAGATAACATCAAATGAAACAAACCAAAGGACTCCTACTGCGTAAATCCACCATGGCACACCTAAAGCAATCAGTTTTTAAAGAAAAGGTTGACGAGTTAGTGGTTCCAAGAAGGGAAGTAGGTGTGGTATTAGATGCAGAGGTCTAGAGATCTGCGGTCCCTCAGCAGGTGGATGCACCACAGTGGCTGGCGATTTACCAGGTGTGTACAGGAAGTTTGATGTGGATTTTTTTATAACCACAATTACAGTTTTAAAAAATGGAAAGTTAGGGACTGCTTAGAAAATCACTTAGCCTGGTTTTAGTTAATTTTTTGTCATAATAAAATAGATATTGCAGGAATTTTTTTGGCGGTGCTGGGAATGGAAACTAGGGCTTTGTACATGCTAAGCAAGTATTCTCCATTGAGCTATGGCCCTTAAAGTTATCAATGAGTCTTGTGAGTCAAACACTCTAATAATGCCCTTGTTCTTATTTCATAATATAAACTAGAATTGCTTGGAAGCATGGAATAGATAAGGTGAATTAATTCCATAGAATAAAGAAAGCCTGGTTCTATTTGGATCCTTGACCCTTTGTCAATTAAAAAAAATTACAAAATGTTATGTATTTAGTGTGCACTGTATGTATGTATGGCAACACATGGTGGCCCAAGGACAACTTGCAGGGAATTGGTTCCTTCCTTCTGTCATTTGGGTCCTGAGGAATGAACTAAAGTCAACAGGCTTGGCAGCAAGTGTCTTCCCCTGCTGGGCCATCTGGCTGACCCTAGCTGCTCTTTAAAGGTTACTTCCTGCCATCTACTTCTGAAAACCAGTATTTTCTAAGCAAGAAAGTAAGACAACGAATGTCACTTTCCAGTGTACTGGATTACTTTCATTCTGTCTTAAATTTCTTTTAATTCTTCCCCCCAAACAATAAATAGCCTCAGACTTTAGTCACAACATGTGAAGACTAACCTTAATCGCCACCTTGTGCTCCGGTGTCAACTGAGAGGGCACTTCTGGGAACTCTGCAGTTTGACGAGGAGAGACAGGTGAGAGAGTTCAACGTCACAGACAGAGTAGGTGGGGAGAAAAGGACATTAGCATCATTAAAGAGGAAACCTTGGGCTCTGTACTGAGACCCACCTCCTGAAGGCTCTGCCCTGTGCCAACACAAAGCCATCTCAGTTAGAGGCCCTGAACTCAGAGTGCTGCTAGGCTGTTCTGTTTTCAAACAACCGGGCACAAAAGGCCACACAGAGGGCATCACAGTAGCAGTAGAAAGGGTGTCAGGCTACATCTTGAGCTGGCAACAGAACTTGCCAGTATCATCCATGTGATGCTGGTTTGCAGGCATCCAAAATGCAAAAGTCAGAGGACAGTGGAGTCTTGCATCACGGTTTCATGTCACTGGTGGCAGGCAATGCTGACAGGGTTCCCCACCAGGAGGCCTCGAGAGACCATTGTGTGAAGCAGGCACAGTGAAAGCCTACACTGCAGTGAAGACCTCTTCAGGTTAGATGGAGATGCCGGGAGCATGAGACACCACCAAGGAAAGCAACAGGCAAGGAGCGAAGCCGGCTCAGAAGAGAGGACACCTGTGCTACAGGCTGTAGAGCCGTGGGTGGGCTACCCAAAGGCCGGTGGAAATTAAATGATTATGAGTTCCAGATGCTGGCCGTGGAGATGCAAGTTTGCTGTTTCCCTGTAGGGTTTCAGCTTGCTCTGGGCTAGTCTCTCTTCGCTAGTCCTTCTTTCTTCTCTTGGAACAACAGTGTTTGTTCTCTACCATTGCATATTGGAAAGTATGTAAGTTTTGACATTTTAAACGGGTTCATGCTTAAGCCTTTGCTTTGGGTCTCTGACGAGACTTTGAACCTTTGAACAGTTTTGAAATTGTTAAGACTTTGGGGACTTTTGAAGATGGAACTAGATACGCTTATAGCATGAAATGGCCATGAACTTTTTGGAGGACCTTGGGTAGGAAGTTAAACAGTGATGCGCCCGGGTGTCAGGTTGACAAGGGGTGCAGCTGTGATGATCAATCTTTATGGTCAACTTGACACGATTAGGAATCTCCTCCTAGCAGATCTCTGGGCGTGTCTTTGGTGGAGTTTCCAGATGTTGAAATATGAAGCGGCGGGGCTGCGTCCCCAACACCCCGGCCGCTTGGCTAGCTCATGCCCGAAATAACAACACACAAACTGTATTCATTTAAAGAACTGCTTGGCCCATGAACTCTAGCCCTTACAGGCCAATTCTCGCACCTGGATCGCTGCCAAGGAGAGCTGCACATAGGGAGTGGGATCAGCCCAAGAGAAG
>NW_026071394.1:0-2787 GCF_014885135.2 Alexandromys fortis
ATGGTGGCGCACGCCTTTAATCCCAGCACTTGGGAGGCAGAGGCAGGCGGATCTCTGTGAGTTTGAGACCAGCCTGGTCTACAGAGCTAGTTCCAGGACAGGCTCCAAAGCCACAGAGAAACCCTGTCTCGAAAAAAAACAAAAAAAAATATATTAACACACAATGAAATATTATATGAAAATTGCTAACTTTTCTTTGGCAGGTTCTCGCTGTATATCATGGGCAGGCCTTGAACTAAAACTCCTACTGCCTTAACGTTAATTAACACAGAGCTAATTCAATCTTCCATCCATTTAGAATACCGCTACTCACAGAAGGTCAACAATTGGAAGCATTAGTAAAAGCAGTCATGGGAGGAAGTGGGTGTGGTCCTTAGAGACTATATAAGGACGCTCCAGGGCCCAGCCAGATCCATTCTTCACCAGAACAAGGCAGAGTGTGTTTCTATACATTCTGGCTCCAGAGACTGCTAGATCTACCACCCCACACATTAGGGATCCAACCGCAGAGCTGAGCTAATATTGTATTCTCTCCAGTAAACACTGCTGAGGCCACAGAGAGTTCCTTGGGTGAGTATACTGTTTATAGCAGGATATTTCCTTTTTTTTTTAAATTTATTACCAAGGTGAGATTTTTGCATAGAAATGACCATTTGCTACTTACCAAAATAGATTATGCTCACATTTGGTCATTTTTCTTTGTAAATATAATGTGAGTTACAGGGATAGATAAATTTGAGATTTATCCTTATACAGATTTTTTTTGTTGTCATAACGTACTATGATCAGAGGTGCTTAGGTGCAACTTTTCAATTTTGATCGTTGTCCAAATTCTAAGACTATTTTTAGAGCCTTTCGGTATGTACGTCATAGGTGCATGATGTATCAATACCTCTAAATTAAGTGTACACACATAATATATAAAAATTAAATGCTATGAATGGATTGAAAATTACCTGTATTTGAGATATTTTCTATAAATGTTATTCATAAAAGTGAAAACTCAAGTTTTAGTTAAGATTTTTTTTTGTATTTTTCTGTTATAAACTATAGAAAGATACCACAGTATGAAATAATGCTTGTTAGAGTTTACCATCTTGGAAGAAGTGGCTTTTCCTGCTAGTGATTGATTTATAAATTTGTAATTATACATGTGATTTATTTCTCTAATTTAATAGAGAAAACCAATCACACTATTCTATTCATGAGAGCAGAGTCTAGTTAAAATCTGGCACAAATTTTCCATTCTGTGTTCATTTTTCATTATATCTGTGTGCTTATAAATTATTTTGGATTGACATACCTACTATAGTGCATAAAATTCTGAAGGACGACCGTCAGTTAAGCAAGGCAGCATTGGAGTCACAGTCTCTTCTAAATTAATCTATACAGTGAGTATGAGTCCTGGTTTTTGAGGCACACAGGACAACCAACTAAAGCCAGTGACTATTTGCTTTAGAACCTGGCCGCTTAAGTTATTTTGGAATATTTGCCTCATTCACACCAAGATTCTTGATTTGTATAGATATTCAAAGAGAAGGGGAATGGGCACCTGTTGATTAGTTAACCAAGATTCAAGTAGTTGTGAGCGCTTCATTCATGCCTCTCGGATTCATCCTATAAACTCAAGTAGGAATTGGATCTTTGGTAAGCATACAAGTCTCCCCAGAGAGTTCCCTAGTATTCGACTCGATGGGCTTTAATATAGACATGGAAACCTCTGGGCATGTCTTGAAGAATTATTAGGGATAGATTTACTGCCATTTGGAAGAACCACACTAAACACTTATGAGGTCATTTCACAATTCCATGGTTAGAGGTCTCACACTGAAGAAAAAAGGGAGGAGGAGTTGAATAACAAGTGTTGCTTGCTTTCTCTTTTCTGATGTTGGAGACCATAAGACCAGGTATCTAAGACTCCTGCCACCATTTGTTCCCCACCATGATGGGCAATATTTTTTGAATTATAAACTTGTATTCACGTTAGGTATTTGCAGCAGAAGGAATACAAGTAATTAATATTGGTTTCATGTATCAAGGGGCAGGAAAATGGGATGTGAATGAGTAAGATGCTAAAATCAAAAATCAAAACAAATTATTTACTAGGTATTTTGTTAAGTAGGGAGTATTTTCTTGGAAAGACAAAACAGTGGGGTGTTAAACCTGTGTATATCTGGAGTGAAAGACGAACACACGGAATTGAAGGAGTATGTTCACTCCAGTGTATATTTTTCATAATCCCTGAGAGAGCCTGTTATTTAACAAATTTAACAAATATGCCAACTTAATGGAGTCTCCAAAGAAAGTGCAGATGTTAGAGCACAGGTTATCAGATCAGTTTGTATTTATCTCATGAAGAGAAATACTAGTAACTGTAATCTTATACTTAACTTGAAATTTTGTCATGGGAAAATCAAGCCTGTTTTGACATACACAGAACCAAATTACAACTTGAATCAAATTTTGTGCAGTTTCTTCCTTCTCTGGGGTCCAATAATAGCAATCCTGCTTTTCTTCCTTCAGAAAAATGGAGTCAGACCTCTCCAAAGCCTTCCAGGAAGAGCTCACCTGCTTCATCTGCATGAGCTACCTTACAGACCCAGTCACCATAAGCTGTGGCCACAGCTTCTGTCGAGCCTGCCTCCACCTTTCCTTGAAAGAAGGCGAGGTTTCTGTCCAATGTCCTATGTGTAGAGAACCATCCCAGCAGAAGGACTTCAGAACCAATATTGTTCTGAAGAAGCTGGTGTCCATTGCCAGACAATCCAGCCTCAAGAAGTACCTGAG
>NW_026071395.1:0-2802 GCF_014885135.2 Alexandromys fortis
TTAAGTTGAAATCGAGACTGAACAAAAAAGTGGACGAATTTGTCATGGGACTTTGTGCAAATTGTTTAATCAGTTTGTGCCTCAGTTTCCTGGTTTCAGATCAAGGACTCTAACAGCAGATATCACGAAAGCTTGTTGTCATAAAAGCCTGTTGTGAGGCCACCTACACACAGAGCTTCGCAGAATGCCTGGAAGACATTCCCTTGTCTTACTTAGGGTCACTATTGCTGTGATGAAGACAATGACTAAGCAAGCTGGGGAGGAGAGAGTTTATTTGGCTTCCACTTCCACACTGTAGTCCATCACTGCAGGAGGTCAGGACAGGAACTCAAGCAGGACCAGAACCTGGAGGCAGGAGCTGATGCAGAGGTCATGGAGGAATGTTGCTTACTGACTTGCTCTTCATGGCTTGCTCAGCTGCTTTCTTATCGAACCCAGGACCACCAGCCCAGGGGTGGCCCCACCAATCACTAATTAAGAAAATTCCTTATAAGTTTACCTATAACCCAATCTCACGGAGGTATTTTTCTCAAGTAGGGTTTGTTTGCTTCTCTACTTTGTGTCAAATTGACATGAAACTAGCCAGCACACCTATCTATTACATTTCTTCTGTTACATATGATTCTTTGACACTCTTGCCAACAATCTGCAATTGTCAGACTCTGAAACCTTAAATCTGGCCATATAGCCTGAAATGAGCTGCCAAGAGGTTGAGGTGTGGCTCTGTCCCCTTTGGTGTAAACATTGCTCTGTCTGCCAGAGGAATATTAATGAACTTACCCTTCCAACATCCACAACTTTCTATAAAACATTGGCAATCATGGGCCTGTGTCAAGAAGATGCTAGCTCGACTCAGGGAAGTAACAACCAGGTTTGGTTTCATAGACTCCCTAGCTTTGAACCTAACCCTGTCATCTACTTTGTGGTGATTTGGGAGATTGACATGTATGAACTCCACCCCTTGACTAATAACCTACATCACTGTGACCAAGATTCCTCATAGAAGCCGGAGAAAGCTTCTGGAAACTTAAGGTAGAGCTTTCTTTAACCCTTTTGTATTTTGGAACTTTGGCCCATCCTAGCAGAGCAGGCTTGGTGGAGCCACTCCATCTGCTACAGTGTGTTGGAGACTTTATCTCTTGGCAGAACAGAAAGGCCAGAGCAGCCAGAACTAGGGCTCAGCATAGAACCTCCAGGTCTACTCCTAGTCAACTGCTTCCATTACCTATGTCCCACTGCCCTTTCCAAACAGTTCTAACAAACTGAAGGCCAAGCACTCAAAACAGGAGCCTGTGTGGGATCACCATAGCAACTCCCACCCCTTCCCCACCGATGCCTTCCTCGGCCCTGATCTTGGACTGAGCCCCTGTGCTCGGCCCAGCAGACCAAGCCAGTATAGAGTCCAATCTTAGTAAATGGGCTTTGGTTGGCTGGCTGCAAGAGGCTCTGTAGCCAATGAACTGATTAGGCTCTAAACAACCAGTTAAGCTAGTGGATTAGTGGGTGATTGAGCTGCAGCCAATGAAGTTATCGTCTGTGCTTTGTTTTCCTATAAATGCCGTCCAGTTGCGCCGTTGTTGGCTGCGGTTCTACAGACCCTTGCTCTGGTTTGGCTTGGGAGCTGCTCAGTTTTGTGAATTGTTGTCTGATGTTCAGATAACCCGCTGCTGGGTTTAATTGGTCTAGGGACTTTCCCTCTTCAAATCCCCAGTAGCTGTTTCGGGAGAGCGTCACATGCGTGGCTTGTTTAAGGCTATCCTTGCACTACACGCTTAGATAATCATCCCTCCAGTGGGTGATGGAGGAGTCAGATGAGAAAGTTCTATGCAATTCTGGAGACAATGATGCAAATGGACGGATTTGGTGGATCTGGGGCTGTTTCCCTGCTTGCCTTTCTCTGCACTTGCCTACACCCACTAACAGTCCACCAAGGTAGCACCACAAAGGACAGGAGCCCAGGAGGTAATTTGCACAAAATGACTAACTAAACAAATAAAAAAAAATAATTCTTAATGGCAATGAAGAAGATTAAACAGGACAAAGGGAGAAAGCCGCTTTGTATGGAACCATTGTTTCTAAAGAGGTGGGGATCTGAATAGGTAAAGTGAGGTGATCTGAGAGGCTAAAGATTAAGACTGAAAGCAGTTCTGGGGTTGACTGCACAGTTTTAAAGAGCTGTGGGAAGTATCTGCAGCCGCCTTCTCTTTGCAATCAAGCACCAGCCACAGGGCACAGCCATCAAATACATCCTATTGAGGACCAGCCACCCGACTGCCCACAATTTCTGAGGCCTAGGTGAGATGAAGAATGAGGATGTGATGGCTCAGAGAAATAGCAAAATACCTCCTCTATGCTCAAACCTTGCCATGGGCACAGGCCAGACAGCTAGCAGCCAAAAACTGCCCTCTCTCCAAGGTCCCCAGCCCTTGACATTCTTGAGCCATTATTCATATCTCCCTCAAGTCTTTTCTGTGACAAGAACGAACCTGACTTCTTTTACCTGTCACTCAATCTGAGATAAACGGACTTACATGATTATTATTGCCTCTTCTGATAAGCCTGCTGGCTCCTCAGCCTGGTTACCATTTAGATAGGAAATAGCAGAGGGAGGAGGGCAAAGTGTCCTTAATAGAGTAAAACTGGAGAGTAGACATTCCGGGCCTTAGACTCCTAATGGGTATTTTATTTTCTTCTTTCCTTCTTTCTTTTCTTCTTTCTTTCTTTCTTTCTTTCTTTCTTTCTTTCTTTCTTTCTTTCTCTCTCTCTCTCTCTCTCTCTCTCTCTCTCTCTCTCTCTCTTTCT
>NW_026071396.1:0-1533 GCF_014885135.2 Alexandromys fortis
CAGCTGCCTCCAAGTTTTTTATTTGACCCATGAGGGATCCACAAAGCCATAGATCCCATACATGTGGGAGGAGCTAAGTACTGGGACTCATCCACTAGCTACAGTCTCTCTGTAGGCAGGGGTGGTGTCCAATTCTGCTCAAGGGTCTCTGTCCTTCTAAGGTATGAGATTGTCACACACCCTTGGAAGAGTGCATGCAAGAAACTTTTTGTCCACATTTTAAAGGGTTTCCCTTGATCACACGAGCCATGGGGAGCCATCCAGGGAGCCGTGTTCTCTATGGTTTCTGCTTCAGTTTGTTGAAGGAGCTGCGGGCTGCATTCCTGCTGCTGCACCAGCTAGCTTATGCCCCAAAATAATTACAGGGAACTGTATTCTTTTAAATACTGCTTGGCCCATTAGTTCCGGCCTCTTATTGGCTAGCTCTTACATATTGATCTAACCCATTTCTAATATTCTGTATAGCCCATGAGGTGGCTTACCAGGGAAGATCTTAACCTGTGNACTTGCCCAAGGACAGATAACTTCCTGGAATGCTGGGGCTGTTGTGTTTTCGCTTCAGTAAACAAAACTGGTCGCCCCAACTGCTCAGGATGTGCTTGATCACAAGGCCAGCAGGAGTTGCACCTGCAGGAAGTGCTCAGGAGGTGTTCTTGCCCCTGATTGGACGAAGTAACCTTGTGGATTTTGTCTTTATGAGCACCTGATTAACCTAATTCAGCACCATTCTCTGGAAATTCTGGTTATGGACCTGGCCAGTGTCCATCTTTCTGGCCAATATTTATTAAAGTTTGCTTTTATTAGATAATCATGGATTTGGCCTTTCTCTTCACAATTTTCAGGTATAACAGTCTACTTTATTTTTTTTTAAATTTATTTACTTGTATTTTTAACATGTATGGGTACTTTGCTGGCATGTGTACCACATGTATGCAGTGAACTCGGGGGCCAGAAGAGGGCATCTAATCCTCTGGAACTGGAGCTACTGACAGTTGTTATCTGCCCTGTGGGTGCTGCCAATGAACCTGGGTCCTCTGGAAGAGCAAACAGGTGTTCTTTGAAGGAGACTGAACAGTAGGGTCTTCCTCTGGGACCCCAGATTAGGCCCAAACCACATCCAAACACCTGTTTGACCTTGCAGGTGTAAGTTTTGAGAGGAGGAAAAGGGGAGGTCTGTGTTAGAGTGGGCTAGGATGTAGTGGGACATCTTGACTGGGCATGTTCATTAGGTGAACCAAAGGGGGCTTTTGATTGCTGAACTTTGGAACTCATCCTCAGCCAGGCATAGGAAAGTGTCCGAATAAAGGAAAGGACCTTCATGGTTTTGCTTTAGGAATGTAATCTAGTGTTTTTTAGCGAGGCAGAGGGAACCGGGGAGAAAGACAAGGCCTGTCAGAGTCAAATGCTCTAGTGGGCCAAGTGTCCCTTTGCTCTTAAGTGCTGCAGCATCTCTCCAGCCTCCAAGTTTTTTTTGCATTTTGTTTTTTTTTTACAATTCTTTTTTTTTTGGTTGTTTTTTGTTTTTGTTTTTTT
>NW_026071396.1:6955-7762 GCF_014885135.2 Alexandromys fortis
GCAACAGAAAGCCTGAGACAGATGCTATATGCCATTTATCACATTGCCTGTAGGAAAGAAGCCAACTAAATCTGAGTTATATTATTAGCTATTTATCCCATTAAGTATCATAACAAAGTTATTTTGAAGTTTACATGATTGACTTTTAAGTTCCAATGGAGAAATAAATCCATATTTATAGCTTAGGAAATCCCTTAATATTTAATGAACGGAGGACTAATCCTTCCAAATATTAAACATGCCATAAATCCTCTATCATTAAGTTCATGGCACCAGTGCATCAAGAAGCAGGCCAGTGGAAAAAATAGGAAATCCAGACTGCTTCTAACATTAAAAACAATACATGCAAACTCACTATTGTTATTGGATCAGCGCACATGGAGCTTGACTATATGGCACATGTAATATCCTTCGTCACTCAAGACAAACTATACTTCAAAATTAAACGGAGACAATTGAGTGGTAGTTTGGGTGAGAATGGCCCCAATAGGCTCATGTTATTTGAATGCTTGTTCCACAGTTAGTGGAACAGTTTGGAAAGAATTACGAGAGCCCTGTTGGAAGAGGCCTGTCACTGGTGGTAGACTTTGAATCAGTTTCAAAAGTCCATGCCATTCCCAGTTAACACTGTCTGTTTCATGGTTGTTGTCTCGAGATGTAAGCTCTCAGCTGGCTGGTGCTGGCGCATGCCTTAAATCCTAGCACTCGGGAGGCAGAGGCAGGTGGATCTCTGTGAGTTCAAGGCCAGCCTGGTCTACAGAGAGTTCCAGGACAGCCAGGGCTACACAGAGAAACTCTGTCTCAATA
>NW_026071397.1:0-2666 GCF_014885135.2 Alexandromys fortis
ATGAAGCTCTGACCCAAGATGGACATAGGTTAGAATCTTCCCGGTAAGCGCACTTTGGGGTGCATACACACATTATTAGAAATGGGGTAGTCCAGGTGCGAGAATTAGCCTAGAAGAGGCTAGATAGAAATGGGCCAAGCAGTTCTTAAATGAATACAGTTTGTGTGTTGTTATTTCGGGCATAAGCTAGCAGGTGGCCGGGGTGCTGGGGATGCAGCCCCGCCGCTCCTATTTCAACATCTACCCCTGAGGATGGTAAGCACATTGATAATGGTCTTCGTTCCTTTCCTGCATTCACCAGTGCTTGTCTCTTCAGCTGACATTCTGGAAGGTTTTCCTGAGCCCTGTCTATTGGGACCCCCAGCAGCTGGGGCTTCTCCCCTAACCTTCAGGAACATCATCACCTGGCCGCTTTAGGCACTTCATGCTTCTGAGCCACCAGGTCAAGGAAGGAGACATGTTGTTGCTTGGTGTAACCGGCTTTCTTTTGGGCCACTGACCAGCTACCAAATGATGACATAGAGACTTCTTAGTAGTTGTGAATGCTCAGCCTTAGCTTATGCTTGTTCTACTAGCTCTTATAACGTAAACTAACCTGTTTCTCTTCATCTACATTTTGCCTCAGGGCTTTTTACCTTTCTTTCATTCTGTATGGCTGTCTCATTGACAGCTGCCCGTCTAGGTATTGACTGTTCAGCTTTTTATCAGACCAATCAGACGCCTTAGGCAGGCAAAGCAACACAGTTTTACATTGTCTAACAAATGCAGCATAAATGAATGTAACACACCTTTACATAAAGTAATATTTTATAACATAAACAAATGTAACATATCTTTGCCTAGTTAATGTGGGATTCCCCTCTATATGCTGTGACTACCACTGGTTAATAAAGTAGCCGCAGCAGGAGACAGATGCTGGATGGAACCTTACCAGTAGACCACACCCACATGGTGATACACAGGATAATAGAAATGGGTTAATTTAAGATGTAAGAACTAGCTAGAAATATGCTTAAGCTTTTGGCT
The DNA here is from genome assembly GCF_014885135.2 of Alexandromys fortis. Taxonomy (NCBI): domain Eukaryota; kingdom Metazoa; phylum Chordata; class Mammalia; order Rodentia; family Cricetidae; genus Alexandromys; species Alexandromys fortis. The sequence goes on from NW_026071397.1 coordinate 1,027, forward strand.
AAATAGTGTTGCAATTAATATAGTTTCTGTGTAATTATTTTGAGTCTGGGTGGCCAGGAAATGAATGAGCAGCCTCTGCCAACACCTAGTTAAAGTAGTATTCCGTAACAGCTTGGTGAGATTTACATGGTTACCAATCTCTCCATGGAGAAATTAGACTGCTCTGGAATGGAGGTAAGAAAGAGTATGGGTGCACACAGAGGCTCTTAGGAGATCCTTACAATATCACATGGTCTGAGTAAGCAATGGGAAACCACGAGGACCCAATTCAGACAATTTATATTGTAGTATTTGCCTTGTATATGCATGTCTTCTAGAAGCCTCCTGTATTGAAAGGCTGGTCCCCAGTTGGTGGGATTGTTTTGGGAGGTTCTGGGAGTTTTAGAAGACAGGAACTGGCTGGAGAAAATAGGTCACTGATGTGTGGCTATGTATTATCATTGGCTGCTGCCTGACACACCCTGCTCCTTGACTGGTGTGAACTCAGGCTCCCATCCCCCACTCCCACCACCATGATGTCAAGTGCACAGAGATGATGGACCGAGCCCTTGGAAGTGGAAAGAAAAAAAACCTTTCTTCCCTTAAGTTATCCTCTTAGGTATTTTGGCAACACAGAGAAAAGAAGTAACCAATGCAGGTCATATTTAAACACTTTACATTTTATATTATAACATTAAAAAGTTCTCACATTGTGAGCGTACTTCACTCAAAGACTTGACTTCCTCCCCTTGGCAAGAGTCTAGAGGGTTTTCAGTAGTACTTAGGAGAGTTGGGTCCCTCTAAACAGACTCATGGCCATTTTATTGCCCTCATTTAAAGAATAAAGATGTTTTAAGAAGGTGTGTGTATGTGTGTGTGTGTGTGTGCATGTGCTCACCAGGTCAACAAGGATAGATTTGTAAGGATTAATTTTATGTGTTAACTTGGCCATTGGATGCTAAGATATTTGGTCAAATATTATTCTTTTTGTGGAAGTGTTTTTGACTGAGATCAACACTCAGATCAGTTGGTGGGTCTCACTCAGTCAGTTAAGGAGTGAGGAGAACAAAACTAGATGCTGTTGTAAATAAGAGGAATGCCTTCCACCCAAGAGTCTGAGCCAGAGGCTAGAGACGTGGCTCAGTGGTTAAGAGCATTGCCTGCTCTTCCAAAGGTCATGAGATCAATTCCCAGCAACCACATGGTGGTTCACAACCATCTGTAATGAGGTCTGCTGCCCTCTTCTAGTCTGCAGACACATACACAGAGACAGAATATTGTATACATAATAAATAAGTAATTTTTTTTTAAAAAAAGAGTCTGAGCCAGAGTGTGGGACTTTTTCCTGCCATCAGACTCTAACTAAAACATCACTTCTCCTTAGGTTTTGAGCCTCTCTGTTTTTAGATCAGAACCTGGGTTCTTTCTCCCTAGTCTCTAGTAGATTTGGGGATTTATTACCCTCCATAGTTGTATGAGGCAGTGCCTCACAGTAGATCTATTCTAGGTGCTGGTTCGGTTTTGAGAACACTGGGTAGTACAAGGCTTATGTCGGCATGAGGGGTGAGATATTGAAATTAAGAATTCAGAAGTGGCTATGTGGGAGTGCAAACTGGTACAGCCCCTTTGGATGTCTGGGGTAGGAGGTCCTTCTGTGTTTG
>NW_026071398.1:0-2750 GCF_014885135.2 Alexandromys fortis
GAGGAGGAGGAGGAGGAGGAGGAGGAGGAGGAGGAGGAGGAGGAGGAGGAGGAGGAGGACGAGGACGAGGAGGAGAAGGAGGAGAAAGATGATAAAGAAAAATAAAAAAGCCTTCAGAACCTGCGCTGTGGCATCAGGTCCCACGTTTCTCTCAACCCAGAAACAAAGAACAAGAACAAATATTTATTTTAAGTTTTTTCACTTTTGGAAGCTAAACACCTCACAACCCTGGGGAACCAGAGAATACTGATCCAGGTGAGCTCAACTAAGCCAATTTAGCTTGTTTTTCCCTGGAGCCATTGTGGATAGACCCTGGAAATAAGAGCTTTAAAATCAGGAGCATTTATGTTCACGCCCTTATAACACCCATCACAGTGCCTGGACCACAGCTGGTGTGGGATTGTTGCTTGTTGAGCAAGTAAACCTGGTACTTCTGAGAGCAGCTAAATACCCCAGATTACCCACAGGTGATTCCACACTCCACAGTGAGGCTAAACATGGACAGGACTCTGGGAATGTCAGGGAAACCAAGGGCATGGGAGCACACTGAGCGCACTAAGGATTTCATTTCTGGCTGACTCGGTTTCTTATCAGGACATGGTAGCCTTGGCAGACTAGCTATCACCAAATAAAACACAAGAGGAAAACTCTAAAATTCATTCTGAGTCACTCAGCCCACCATGGAGACAGATTCTATAATCTCACACTACTGGAAAACATATATGATTGTTTTCCAACTTAGAGCACTCATCCACAAGATCACTTGTGAACCTGGCATTAGCCTCGTGCATTTGCTGTGATGGGAAGGGGAACTTAAATGGATCCATAAAGAACACGGAAGAAAGAAGAAATGAGCATTTGGGAGCATAAAGTAGAGGGGAAGTCACTTTGATGTGCTGTTATTGTCCTCTTCTTTAGCTATTTCCTTATGTGTCATCTTGTAAACCATCCTAACCAGCATCCAAGAGGGCTCTGAAGGGACAAGCTGAGCATAAATGTTCCCTGAAAGAATCCTTCCATATGTACTCTCTTGTGTTGTAAGGAGAGGAGCCGCTTGTTTGTCCTGGCCGCCCGGCTAGCTTACCCCTGAAATAACCATACAGAAACTGTATTAATTAAAATACTGCTTGGCCATTAGCTCTAGCTTCATATTGGCTAACTCTTACATATTAGTTTAACTCATCTCCATTAATCTGTGTATCGCCACGTGGCTGTGGCTTACCGGAGATTCTAACCGGTGTCCATCTCAGGCAGAGAATCCATGGCTTCTCTCCACTCTGCCCTCCTTCCCAGCATTCAGTTCTCTCTTCTCCAGTTATGCCCTATTGGGCCCAAGGCAATTTCTTTATTCATTAACCAATGAAAGCAACACATGAACAGAACCTCCTACACCACTTTTGTGCCTTAAATCTTCATTATGTCCCATACAGGTGAGCCTTCAGAGGAGATCCTGTGAGTCCAGTCTCTCTGGCTTCCTGCTGCAAGATGTGATGACCTCTTCCTCCCACAAGTATCCCACGTTTTGACAATATCTACAATTAGTCCCGACAGAAATCAAACCAAGGCCATCTGATCTTGAACAAAGTTTAGTGGCCAAACCCATGAGGTAAATAGAACTTTTTTTCTTCATAAAATTAGACTGTATTAGATATTTCATCATGGTAATGAAAAACTGACCAATACGCAACAGTGCGCAGTTTAGCGAAAGGTAGACGAATGAGAACAAGCATGGGTGCTCTACAGACCAGGAATCTTGGAGGCTACTTTAGAATTCTTCCCCTCAATTATGAACATGAGTAGATGGGTACAAAGGCAGACAGACATCCTCCAGTATAAAATTTCTAGAACTCAGGTCAGCAGGAAGAGTCAGTGGGTAAAGGTGCCTGCAACTAATCCTAACAACCAGGTTTGATCCTGAGAACCTACACAGTGGAAAGAAAGATCTGACCCCTAACAGCTGTCCTCTGACCACCACATGTCCACCCGGGCACGCATGCACACAAAATAAATAAATAAATAAGGTAAGATGTTTTAGAAGGGAGTCTTGGGGAAGTATCCTGCACAGAGTTCAGCAGCTACTCAGGTAGAGCAGAAAACGCAGGTCTGAGAAGGCTCGTGCTGGAGATAACTAGCTGAATATGTTTCCTTCCAGTCACCCAGATTCCACAGTTCAATAAGCAGTAGTGTTCACTGAGCCCTGCTGACCTGAATAATGAAAAACAGGAAAAGGAAAACAAAGTTAAGAATATGTCACCCCAATTTTAAAGCTTAAATAGCATCGTGACGTGAATACACTACGTTCCACTTATTTTGATTGGGTGTTTGACATAGTTATTATATAACTGTAACCCAATATCCTATCACCCTGGGACTTCATTCGTTTTTAGAACTCACTTGTGGAATAGTTTGTGAAAAGTTCTGGGGTTTGTCATGCAAAGACAGTGCACCCATGCCTTCTAAAATGAATCGTGCTTAGAAGACACTAATGTTAGTCTTAACTGTCAACTTGATGAAATCTAGAATCACCTTGGAAACACATTTCTGGGCATATTTGTGAGCAATTTTCTAGGCTTGATGAATTGAGGTGGGAGGATTCACCCTAAATGTGGGTGTTACTGTGTGGCATGAGGTCCTGGACTGACTAAAAAGAAGAAAACAAGCTGAGCAGCGACACTGATTGCGCTCTGATTCCTGACTGCCGATGCAGGGGCTGCCCCACGACGACAGACGGTACACCCCAAGCTCCTGCT
>NW_026071399.1:0-2785 GCF_014885135.2 Alexandromys fortis
GTGCCTGAAGGCCAGAAGAGGGCACCAGACCTCATTACAGATGGTTGTGAGCCACCATGTGGTTGCTGAGAATTGAACTCAGGACCTTTGGAAGAGCAGGCAATGCTCTTAACCACTGAGCCATCTCTCCAGCCCCAGCCCTGATAGTCTTATCTGGGTCTCTTCCTCCCTGGAACCCAAGTGGGCTGTCCTTCATGGATGTCTTGGCTGCAGGAAGGGTGTGTGCTGGGTACCTGAAGGCAGAAACACTGAGTGCTTTCTTAAACCCTGCTGCCTGCCAGCTGCAGACGGAGTTCATCAGTACAGGCCCATTAAACAAAGAAGATACATGTAGTTGCAGTTTAGAGAGGTAAGAGAAGCACATCTGTTCGGTTTGTTGACTGCCACGTGCGCCGAAAGAGCATCAATATGCGTGAAGTGGAGATGCCCAGTGAAAGACTTCAGAAGCTTAGGGAGCCTGGATTGGTAGAGTGCATTTGCCTACTTGTCCAGAAGGTAGGCCTTTCACCAGCCAGTGCTTCAAAAGAAGCACTTCGTAAGGGGGCAACCCAGGGTCTTTGAGGAGCTCTGTGAAGGTGTGTTTCATAGAGTGGGACTCCTGTCACTCAAGTGGAAAGTGTGAATGCAATGAGAAGAACTGGCTCTGGGAAGACAAGGGCCAAGCAGCAGCATCAAGGTGGATGTTTACAGTGCTGGGCAAGCAGGCTGAGCGGCAAGCAGCATAGTGTACATTATGGAGATCCATGGCCTTGGCTGCTTAATCCCAGCATTTGCAGGACACTAGGAAGCCTGCCATGCTCTATATAAGCAGAAAAGTTTTAGAGAAAGTGAAAAAAGCTCGAACTCAGGTTCTACAATCAGAATAACATCTCCTAGTCAATTCCAAGAACTGAGCTGAATGATTGCAAGGCAGAGCCATCACTTTATCCTACCTAAAATGTGTTCTGTTCATCTTTTCCCATCCTCTCCAAAGAGACTGACAGCCCTTAGCAGGGTAACTATGCAGTGGGGAAAGGAAACAATCATACTTGTTGGGATGAGTTGAGATGTGCTCTATATACACTGATTCCAGGAGGCCACAATGTCTCTTTAGCTGCCCAATCAGAGGCTTACAAAGATCAGGTGATTAGTAGTAGGCTTGGGCTCCATCCTGACTGATGGTGGGTTCTCACATCTGTCCTGTGTGTCTTCCTGTAGCTCTGGAATGCATAATTGTGACAGGAATACTTAGCACCTGGCCCAATGGAAGGGTCAGAGCTGCCTTTTCCTAGGAAAATAGAAAATAAAATTCATATGTCCGCAGAGGGCTTATGAAGATTAAAGCCACCATCAAGAACTTGAAAGATGCCAGTGTGGTGATTCCCACTTCATCGCCACTCAACTTTTTTATTCGGCCTGCACAAAAGACAGGTGGATCCTGGAGAATGTTAAAAGACTATTGAAAGTTTAGCCAAGTGATGACTTCAGTTGATTAATTTACAAGATGTAGTTTCATTGTTTGAACAAATCAGCACTTGCCCTGGTACTTAACAAACAGCTGTTGATCTGGCGAGTGACCTTTTCTCCATACGTGTCCATAATAGCCACCAGAAGCATTTTACTTTGTGCCGGCAAGGCCAGCAGTGCATCTAACCCACAGTTCCCTGTCGATTGCATTGGGTGGGTTACTCAGTCTAGGGGTTTGTAACCCACCCTGCAATCAGTTATTCCAGGGTCTCGGAGGGGCGCTACCTGGAAGGGAATGAGCTAGGACAGAAGAATGAGGCTAAGCAGATTTGTCAAAGCCCCCTTTATTAGGATCATGGTTGCTGCTTATATAGCCCCTGAAGGGTAGGGAAACTGGACTCTTGACGCGTGTTCCAGGTCACGTAGGCCAGGAGGTAGGCCAGGAAGTCACAAGTTGCCACACCTGGTTCCCTGGATAGCTGGAATGTGAGGCGCGTTCCGCTAACAGATAAGTTAATTGAGTGTGGGGCAGGTTCTCTCAATAGAACATAATTATGGGTGTGGGGTCCTCTGCAGACTCCCCAAGGTAATGGTTCCTGTAATGATTTTTAGGGGGGAAATGGCTCGTGACAGTTCCCACCTCAGAAGAGTATTAGCTTCCAAAGCTCTTGATCACACTTCCTTTCAGTGCTACAGCACTGCTCCTTCCCATGATGACATAATAGTGTTATGCTGAATGGACCTAGGGAATGGAAAGGATCAAATACTGTGGACATGTTAATAAATTATTGTCAAAGGGTGGAAAGTAAAATTCAGGGCCTTCTACCTCAGAGAAATTTCTAGGGCTCTTAGGCTCTTCCCTTCTAAGGTAAACCATGAACTGTTACAACTGGTATTTCCTACACCCAGAAAGAAAATGGGAAACAGCACAGTGTACAGTGCCTGAGTAAGTTTTGACTGGTGAGCCTGTCCTAAAAGCACAAGTAAGTTCCATGAGGGAGTAAATGGTGCCTCTTCCTACTATTCCTCATTGGCCCTCCCAGCCTACATCTCTGATTCTTAGAGAACACGATCTGATCAGTATAAGAGAGGAGGAGAACACGAGGACCTGATCCATAGACAGTTGTCCGCAATATATGGACAACAACCAAAGCAGCCAGCAGCCCTTCTGAGAGATTCCTGAAGAACAATAGTAAAAAGAAATCTCAATGGGCAGAATTTTGGGCAGTATTCCTGAATGCGCATTTTGCTTGCAAGAAGAACTAGGCTGTGAGTTCGAGGTCAGCCTGGACTGCAAGAGCTAGTTCCAGGACAGGAACCAAAAAGCTACGGAGAAACC
>NW_026071400.1:0-2779 GCF_014885135.2 Alexandromys fortis
AAAAAAAAAAAAAAAAAAACAATCAAACAACAACAACAAAAAAGATACACTGCTAGCAAGGTTGTTCCTTTTTTCTTTTCTTTCAGGATTTTAAAAAAAGAAACAACCTTCACAGTCACTGTCGAAGCAGCAAGCCAGCTATAATTAGGCCCCGAGTCTTCCCCATCCAGGTGGCCTGGACTGTGTTGTCCAAAGTAGACAACTGGGTATTTTTTCTGTGGCACATGGGAAGTCCTTGGAAGATTGGATGTCATGTCAAAGCAGTATTTTAGGTAGATAAATTCTCCTCTGCTGAAGGGGATGGAACAGTTGTCTGTCAGTCACTCCTTGGCCCATTATGCAAAACACTTCTCTCCAAACTACTTTGATGTTTATACTCAATTGTTGCATATGAGGAAAAAAGGATTACAATGTAGTATTTTATAAATAGCTAGGAACTGGGAGACTTGTGCTTAGAAGGATACACCTAGAATTCACCAAGTTCCCTGGGTCTTGGCTCTCTAATCTGTAGACGGGAATAAAAGAGCTATCATTTGGAAATGAGAATTAAGTGCTCAGCATAGTACCTGTCATATAAACACTGGATCCCCCCAATGGGGCTTATCTCATCTCATAGCCTCATCACCACCACGAAGACCAACTCAAGGCCACCAGATCAAACCCTCTGAAACCACACTTTACAGACATCATCCTAGGGTTTCTCCAACATGGAGGAAATCCCACCAGGGACAAGGTCTGAGGAAAACTTTATTGTAAATCTGTTATGTTCTTAAAAAGACTCAGGGAGTTTGTCAGGAAAACCATTCATGTGTTAATCTAGCCACGGTGTCAATCCCCAGGAAAATTGAAATGGTTGGACAGTCTTTGGGTCATCAAAGACTCCCTCACAGACGTCAGTCTGTTTGGGCCCCTTTACAAAGCCCAGCTGTACATGGATATCTTTGGTCACATCTACCCCATGGGAATTGTCCAGAAACAGACATGGCATGTTCCGGGCTCCTCCAAGGATGACGTACTTATCATTTCTTCTCCACCCAGTTCATCTTTTACCCCCAAAACACATCCTCTAGGAACGACATTCTTCTTTAGAAGTTCCTCTCTTGGGTTTTAAAGAACTTTTTAGCCTGCACTCTTTGAAAAACTCAAGCTGATTGCCCTTGTTCTGCAATGCGGGTACACCTCGCGCTGGCCACCACGGACTGTCCCAGACACATCCCAAACCACAGCAGATCTTATTGTTTAAAGTCTTAAGCAGCTGTTAAAACATACCCTTGGATATCAAAGCCACTCTAATTAACTTCCTGCTTCTCTGGGACTTCAAAGTCTCCAGAAAGTTTTAAATAGAGTTTTTATAGAGAATTTGACCTAATATTTAAAGCAAAATTTGCAAGCTTGCCCAAGAGACTCCGACTTCTCCTTCCCGGTTCCAGCTGCACACCCCGCCCCACTCTCAGTTGCAAAGTTCAGGAACCAGCCCTGAGAATTGATGAGAAAATTAGAAACCTGACATCAATCAACTCTCTCTCCACACATCCATACTAGTTCCCGGGCCAGTCACTGACATCCTACCAGAATGTCCCTCCGTGGCCCCTCCCCCAGCTCTTCTCCATTGGGCACCTCCTGCCCATCAAGCAGCTCTATGACATGCCCCTGGCTCTCTTTCAGGGTGAGGGCACAGTTCCTTCCTTAGAAGCCCACATATCTCGGCTAAGCCAGAATCACCATGAACTGGAATGTATCCATTTATATGTCTGCCGCTCTGTCTAGACTGTGAAGTCCATAGGGCGGGGCCTGTTTTCTATTAAGCTTCGTGCTCCCATAGCCTAGAAGAGGATTCTTCGTCTGTAGACAGAACTAATAGGTCTCAATAGAGTCTAATAAATGACTTCAACTTATTCTTGGGGAGGTTGCGTTGGAAGTTAGTTAATTAGTTAGTTAGTTAGTTAGTTAGTTAGTTAGTTAGTTGTAGCAGAGATTGACTATGCAGCTCAGGCTGGCTTAGAACTCAGTATGCAATACAACCTTGGCTGCCTTGAACTCCAGATTCTCCTTGCTTCTGGACCTGAAATACTAGTATTATAGGCATATACCACCACATCTAACTGAGTTATATTTTAATATTTCTGTTGTCTAATGGTTTCGATGTTTACCACTAGGTTTTCTGTTGACAGAGACTGCTCATTTGTTCCTGCCTTCCCAGATCCAAAATAACCACACAGAAACTATATTAATTACAACACTGCTTGGCCAATAGTTTAGGCATATTCCTGGATAACTCTTATATCTTAAATTCACCCATTTCTATTATTCTATGTATTTCCAAGAGGCTTCTGGTTTACCGGTAAGGTTCCTGTGTCTGTCTCCTTTAGCAGCTACATGGTGTCTCTCTGACTTTCTCCCAGCACTCAGTTTAGCTTTCCTGCCTAGCTCTGGCCCTGCCACAGGCCCAAAGCAGCTTCTTTATTAACCATTGGCAATACAACATATTCACAGCATACAAAGGGGAATCCCACATTAGTTTTCTATGGAAATATTAGCAGCAATATAAAAATTAGCCGGAACTTGGAAATAAAGGTGGGGGGGGGGGAAGAGGTGAATGGCACACCTTCCAAAGACCATTCAAGAATGTTCTAGAATCTACTCAATGCATTTTCCCTGTGTGACTCACTGAAATTACTTCTTAGCTCACAGACTTGTGGCCAATATAAAAAAAAAAAAAAAGAGAGAGAGAGAGAGAGAGAGAGAGAGAGAGAGAGAGAGAGAGAGAGAGAGAGAGACT
>NW_026071401.1:0-674 GCF_014885135.2 Alexandromys fortis
TTTCTGTCCTCTGGATCTGTCCCCTTTGATCCTTCCTCAGACTCTGCTCTGCCTCTCTTGCTGTGACCCTTCCTTTTCCTGTCCTGTCCCTGTCCAATGCTTCAGCCTGCACACATCAAGCTGCTTGCCTGATGACCACTCAGCTGAAATTCCCCTGCCTCAGATTTTGCTCCTGTGCCCACTGCCTCCTTCTCCATCGCTGTCCCTGTCTGTTCAGCCCACACTCCTGAAAGTAGGGCAGACAAAAGGCAGAATCCTCTCTTGAGGCCTACAATGTCAGTCCCGGGGAGAGAGTCATGCATGTCTCTCAGGACAGTGCATGGGTCTGAGCTGCCCCCCTCCATAGGCCAGAGGGGCACTGGAGCCTACCACAGCCTGCCTCTTAGCAGCCCCCTCTGCTGAGCCTATCAGTGGGGGAAGGAAAGGTGCTGCCCCTCTGGCTCGGGTACAAATGGTTGAAGGGCCATCTAGATTTCTGTGATAGAAAAACTCTTCTAGACACTATGAACCAGACAGACAGAGCCTGTGTCTTCAGAATCTGGGGCAACCAGCTGAGATTGCCCTCTAGTTTTCCTAAGAAATCTATGGAGAATTCGGAATGGCCAGAGCTGGCATCAAGAGTCAGGTGAGTCTATGTGATTTCCAGGCCAGCCTGGTCTAGATAGTGAATTCCA
>NW_026071401.1:6868-8557 GCF_014885135.2 Alexandromys fortis
AGCACCTGCCACCATTACCATGAAGCTCACTGGTGCTCTCGTGTTGCTTGGGGCTGCCCTGCTCCTGACTTCAGGGGGAAGTGGGTTCTAGGGTTGGGGTGACCTCTGTGAAGTGGGTACAGGGATGTGGGTGACCTCGTGGAAGAAGGTTTCAGGGTGTGGGTGACCTCAGGGGGAAGTGAGTACTAGGGTGTGGTTGTCAGGGATGCAGGGTCTCCAGGGCTCTCATACCCTCACTCCCCAACAAGGACATCTGTGTTCTGATGCAAGGCTTTCAATGGAGAATCACCTTTTCTTTGTGTTTCAGATTGTGGCATTTGTCCTGCTTTGGAGGAGGACATTGCTCTTTTTCTTGGCCCGTCTGTGCCTGACTATGTGGAATTTGTGAGCCAGTACAGGAACGAGTCTGCCGTATTGAAAAATGCTGAAAATCTGAAGACGTGTGTTGATAACAAGCTGACAGCGGAAGACAAGGAGAATGTAAAGAGTTTGATGGTGAGTTCTCTGTGTGTCTGGATCAGAGCCTGTGTGCCCACCTGCTCACCCCAGCTTAGGGATGGAGCCTGTGTTCCTCCCCAGCACTGCAGCTCCTCTGTGAATCCAGAAAGATGTCAGGAGGAAGGGGCAGGAAGGACACTGGCTGTTCAGCTCAGTCAAGCCAGTCCAGACCCCCAAGACCCCTGCTCCCACAGTACCACTTGGTCTCCATCAGGTTTTCTGCCCCAGCCTCCTGAGTCCAGAAAAATCAGTACCTGGGACCCCTTCTCCAGACGGGATCTTTTGTCCTAACTTTTCAAGTCTATCATCACACCCCCAAACACTCATCATTTTTATTGTCCCCTGGATCTCTGAGGTCACTGTGCAGAATCCAGGCATGGGTCACTCACAGGAGAATCTAGTTGAATCCCCTCTTATCCCTAGAACTGGTGGGATTGTCAACACCCCAGCTGCATGTCTCTGAAGTCATCATGTAACAGGAATCAATCAGTTCATTGTAGGGCCACAGCTGCCCGCAGACTCACCTGAAGTCCTGCCAGGCCCTCCCCAGCTGCTTCTCCATTCTGCCCCACATGTGCCCATGGTGTGCCGAGGGCAGGCGGCTCTTCCCATCATTCTGGATTGGAGGCTGTTTACAAGGCTCGCCCTGGTGTGGTTTGCTGGAGACAGAATGGAGAGGAGGCATCCAGGGCCAAGTCAGACCCAGGAGCTGTTGCAGACAGAGTGCAGGTCCCTCCCAAGTGGTGTCCCGTGTATGACTGCTGAGATCTCCACGTCTGACGCTTTGCCACCTTTCTCTTTGCAGGCGAAAATAGATGCTAACCCTCTCTGTTGATGAATTCGTCTTTGCCCGAAAACTCAAGGAAGTCACTTGTCTGTTCACCTGCATAGATGTGGCAAGCCCTACCCCTCCCATTCCAGGTGTCTAAAAACAGGGTTCCAACAATAAAAGCCTTGCAATTCACAGGGGAGCCTTGACTGTTTGGATTTGAGGTTAGGCATTGAGTGGGTTGGGACATCACAGAACAACCAGTGGGACTTTGAATTGTTCCTGCTGGATTGCAGCACTGCCCAAATGCCCCTGCAGAATGCAGTAGGGGACCACAGTCACTACAGCCAGAGTGTCTGTCACTCTCATGGGCCATGGGCCATAGGGCACATACATGACATCCCCGAATGAACTCTCCAGGA
>NW_026071402.1:0-2780 GCF_014885135.2 Alexandromys fortis
ATAAAATAAAATTAATTTTAAAAAGAAAAAAAAAGACAACATTCCTACCAAAATCTGCAAGTAACAGTTGCCCTTAAGAAGGTAGATCTGCCAGAATGAAATAGCAGCTTCTTTTAAAGAACCACAACTCAAATTTTCACTTAATATATCTAGTTCGGGTTGACTCAAAGATGTCTCTAGCACAGCATTAACAAAGCTGCAATTTTCTGGGTTTGACCAGGTCTGTAGTTTGAAGACAGAAAGTCATCATCAATTACCCTATCATCTTTCGAAAGCTCATTAGAGTTAACCTATTTAGGCGCCAGCGACTTCTCGGAATCACCAATAGAACCCTAATCAGAAAACCGCAGAGGAGTCAGTCTTCTGCTATCAGAAACCTCAGGACAATTTGTGTATTAATATTTCAAAAAGTTTGTAGGAACACATGGTCCCTGCTGAGCACTAAGTCAGAGCAGATAGGGTTACAGTTAGTGAACCTGGCCAGAGCCACAGGCTGCTCTCTGTCTGTCTCCAGGCTTGGCAACTGAAAAGGGAAATATACAGAGGAAAATGAAATGAATGCCCGCATTTGACTTATGATTAATAAGTTCCCATAATTGGAGAGTCAGATAAGCAGTAAATAGAATGACATATTTACAGGAAATTGAAAATATCCACCAGTAGCAGAGTAATGGGATTCTAAGTACAATGTTTGCTTCTACAGAAGATGTGATTTTTGAAGTTTGAACCCTCTATAATCTAATAGTCTTCAGAATGTTTGTTCTACTTTTCACTATTTATTGGTGAAAGTGAAATCTAAGATATCCAAAAAAAAAGGCTGTAAAACTACACTTAAAAAAATACAACTTACAAAAAAAAGTCAGGTAGTAAGCAATTATGCATCCCATATGTATTACCAGTGACCAGTCACTTTTAGGCATCTGTACAATGCAAAATACACCCCCCACCCCCCCACACATACACCCACACATATACACGCGCACTTGTGCACACACTAAGAACAAAGCTCCAAGTTCAAAGAACAAATGTAAAGATAAACAGAGCAAAAGCACTAGTAACATTAAAGGAATAGGAAGCACCAGCCTTATCATACTTGCACTCAAATGAATCATAAATTCTGCATATGGAAATATTCTTAATGGTAACAGGAATTTTAGTGAACAAGACTTTCAATAATGAATGCCTAAACAGAACCTGAATTCAAACACTTCTAACAACTTATAGTTTCAAGTTAAAAACAATAAACTGAGAACACTAAAATAAATTGATTGAGATTTACATTAATTATTAATATGTCCCCCAAATAAATATTTAAAACATTGAAAGAGTAGTAGAATAAGTCAATACAAGGATATAGTCTCTGTCTTATATGAATTTGAACAAGTCTATCTTTGATTAATGTCTGAATGGATGTGTTTATGAATCATATTCCTAGGATGTTGCTTGACTACAGGCCTTTGTAGCACACAATAGAGCAGGAGACCTCTCAGCCCTGAGTTCTTCTCGAGAACCTGCAATGCCATGAAATAGTGTGCAGTGTAAGTCAGGAAACATCACACTTTCAGTGTGGCTTCACAATTTCCACATTTCTTTCCCAGCCCCAATTTCAAGACAATATCAAAATGTCTTGGAATTTGTCTTGTGTATCCACACAGGAGTTAGACATTATTATGTCATTTAAACATTTTGGAATATAGCCTCTATTAAGTCCCATTCTACTTTAACATTCCATGATTTATAGAATAACAAGTATGAAACAGTCTTTGGACTCCCGAGATTAAAAGGGAGTTGGCAAAGAGGTTCTGTGTCTTTCGTATGTAGCTACTTCATAAAAAAAGTAAATAATAATGATTTGATGAGAAACACACAGCAATTCAATTATTGTTTGATGAAGTCTGTGCCATTGTGTGCTTTTAGTCTTCCTAATAACAAAGTCTCTGGTGTTTGATGAGCAAATATCTCTCAATATGCCAAAGAGAGAAATAGGATAAAATTACATGTTAAAAAATGTTTTCACTCTTTCCTTTGGGAGCTGCTCAGTTTCCATGCTAGTTTCAACACTTTAGGGGAAAAAAACTTGCTCTTGTTAACTACATTAACTGATTGAAGTCAAGGCCTGTTCCTGAATCTCCACTGTATCCCACCGTCTTTTAAAACAGTAAGTTTATTAAAAATGGGATATGATGGCATTTGCACCTACCCACAGAACTCTGAGAGCTATGACTGTAGAACTGCACTTTGTAGCTGCTCTGCACAATGCAATGAGTTCCAGTCCAAGCCTGTGATCGGAAGTGAGACAGCGCTGACATCACCGTAAGGCAAAATAATAGAGTCATAGAAAGTAAACAGCTGTGGCCTATCAGGAACTTACAATATGCCCATTAGCTTATTGCCACCTCATGTTTTCTAACTGTGTTCATTTTCATCTCTCCTGTAACTTCCTCTCTTAGAAACAAATACCATCCTGACATTGATATATCACATGTGCCTTAGGCCTTTACCGTATAGGGTCACTGATTTTATTTGGGAAAGGGGCACACTAGGAATTGTGGCATTTATGATCAGATGGAGATTCTAGTCCTATGTTTTAAGGAAAATTCTAGTTTTCCATATTGACTCCTCGTTTACCTTTATCAAGATTTTCCCACATTCTGCATTTGAACTTGTACTTTGTGTCTGCTCTACGGGTCAAGATTTTCTAAGTTGGGAGAGGAGATGTCCACTGTGGGTGTCCCCAAACCATTGATAATGCTGGGAACTTTTGTATGTTCAATGTCTGT
>NW_026071403.1:0-2780 GCF_014885135.2 Alexandromys fortis
ATATAAACAAAAACACTGCAATCAGTAACTGGTCTTGAAGAAGAGACTGCCCTAGAATCTGAGTGGTTGTTTCTCAGGTTGCATGTACTGGCATCACATGGCATAAGGCACATAAAGCCACAGTGTGCAGGCAGTCTGTTCAGAATTAGGATTGCTGTAAAACCAAATAATACCAAAAGCAATCACTACTAAACCCGCATTGAATCTATTACTATTTTTAAAAAGATATTTTTGATAGCTGCATAATCAGAAACATTGCTATTATAAACATTTTACAACCTCTATATTCCTCTACAGGCCCCACAGGGGGTCTGTCATGCTGTTTTAAGAACCTGTTTTAGACATAATCAGCAAGTCAGTATTCAGTCTCAGGCCACAGGTACAGGTTAAACATTATTCTTGTAATTCATTTTTTTTTTGTGAAATGACTTAGTAAGATTTATTCTTTAGCTTTGGAATCATAAATTAAGAGGAAGGGGATAATTTATGTAAGCTGACAAATCATTAAGATTCAAACCAAGGTTGATGGGACCCTTATTTATATTTCCATTCCCTGCAGTCTTTGCCAAGTTACACGTAAGACTTTACTGGAACAGACATAGGCAACTCAGAAGCCTGCCTCTTATTCACTATCAACTGTTTGCAATGTTTCAGTATTACTATTTTGGCCTGGAAGCCTCATTTCCACTGACATAATTGTAAGATGGATTCTAAGCAGTTACTTGGTGATAATGCTTTATCTCTGAAAGGAAATCAGTGTCTGTTATTGAGACACATGGACTCTGAAGAGGAAATACCAAACCTTTTGGGCAATTAGGTTTTCCTGACAAAAAGAAGATAGACAAACAGCTACAGAACATCATATTGTTTCATACTTTATTTTCATTTATATCTTTGTATTTATTTGCAATATAGATAAACAAAACTTTTATCAATAGACTAAGAGTTGGAGTTTCCTCATGCTGTCGTTTGTAAAGGGGTGTTAGACCCTTTTTTCTTACATATGAATGGAGAGAACATCTTCACATCACACATTACTCTCTGTATGTTCACATGACTCATGGCGTGCATGTGGAAGTCAAAGGAAGATTTCTGGGAAAATGATCAATCATCTCTTCTCCTGTTTGTGTATTGGTCACAGAATTTGACTTGACAGGCTTGGTTGCACAATTACCCGCTAAGCCAACTTTTTCATCCCCAGATCCCATTTTCTCAACACTGCACAGCTATAGTAACAATAGAGTTACAGCTTCTACACCTATTGGCACTGTGCCTACACAGTTTTTTTTTTTTTCCCACCCCATCAGTCATCTGTAGTTGGAAAAAAAGTTCATATAACCTTACCATTTTCGGCTGAACTATTGACAATTGACAGATTCTGGGAGACAGCAAGCCATATTACTCAACTGAATACCTACTGATGAGCCCAGTAGGCTTTAAAAGATAATTCACAGTGGTCACTGATGGCCCTAGTTAAGCTCTGTGGGGAAAAAAAAACAGAGTTTGAAAGTGGGAGAGAGAGATATAGGAAAGAAGAGGTACTGGCATCATGGTAGGAGAGAGATAATAAAGGGCATTGGGGAGTAATCAAAATACACTATGTACATGTAAGAAATTGTCAGGTAACAAAATTTGTTGACAAAGTTACTAAATAAAAAGTGACTTTTATTTGTATTGTCACTAATCAAGTGATATTAGAACTATTCTGTTTGTATATGATGAATGGAAATAATGACTTCAAATCCAAACACAAGTAGTTTCTAGTGTTTGTGCTAAAAAAGATAGATATTACGCTCACAGGATGTCTTTAAGATCTGTGGGATAGAGTATCTATGTCAGCATTAAGAACACTCTTTGTTCAGTGTGTAATGCATATAATCTACTCACTTGGAAGCAATATTAAAAGAAACCAGTTAAATATTTAAGGCTTCTCATAAAGTAAAATAACAAATAGATAAATTATGCCATCTATTATTAAGAACACAAATATTTGCAATGACTTTGCTTACACAGTAGAACAATATATTTTCTTGACTATGTTTAACCTTAGTCAATAAAATAAAATCCATTCATAACCTTAGGATATTTTTCAGATGTAAGTAAAATTTACTCAGTTATCATATATTTTATTTAGAGAAGACTATAATATTAAAAATATGAAAAATAAATTCAAACACAGGAAATTGCTTCCTTTCCTGAAGATATTTTTCTAGAAACACCATATCTCTTGACTAAAGTGTATTTTGACAAAAAAAAATGCTGGTTTTGGTAAGATTTAAATATTAAAATTAAATCAAAAACTTCCAAATACTAAGTGTAGGCCAAATATATTTAACAATTTGTCTCTTTTATGAATAAATATGTGTTGAATAGAGAAAATGCTATTTTAAAAATATAAACTAGATATTCTCTTAAGTACAAACAAAATAAAAATAAATTAATTTTCCAGTTCATGAAATGACTTAATGATACAACAAATCAACAAGACACTGTTGTTAAAGACAGTGGACGCATGGTGGGAAAGGACAAAAGACTTTCAGTACATGAAACACGACAGATGTGTATAGAACTGACTACTTTGAAATGAGGCTTTAGCTCTACAAAGTGAGAGGGCAGCAGACACTTTTCAGACATGCTTCTGAGCCAATGCAATGAATTCCTTGATGCACATGAGCAAGACAGACAGAATTTCCAGAGTAAGTCATTGGAATTTGAGGTCTTAAGAAGTAGTTTCCTCAAGACGGGTAATGTAGAGATGAGCAAATAATAATGATAATGAT
>NW_026071404.1:0-2784 GCF_014885135.2 Alexandromys fortis
TGCGGTAACAAATCTACAAGTAACATAAACCCTGCTTCCCGTTCCTGCCGCTTTATATAGGAACCACTGACTCTGGGAGCGCGTGTTCTCAAGTCTTTATAACTCGTATCATCCAGGGACCACACGACTCCCACCTGATGACTCCAGGACACAAAATCAGTATTGCCCCTTCCAAATCCTCTCCTAAGGGGCAGGCTTTTGACCCTGTGGGGTCACTGAATCTTTTGTGCAGTCTCACTAGGCCTGTAATAGCAAGAGCTAAAACAAATCAAGAAGGCTCTGACGTGTAAACTTCAGTGGTTATGTTCCTCGTTAGTTGCTGTTACTGTTGTGACAAAAATCACCGACAAAACCAACTTTTAAAAGAAGTTTATTTCAACTCCATCACAACAGGGAAGGCATGGCAGGGAGAGAAGATGCAGCCGTGATAGCAGACGCATGAGATGGCGTGTTACACGGCATCTCCACGCAGGAAGCAGAAAAAGGTGAATTGCGGTGCTCAGCTCAGTTTCTCTGCCCTTTGACCAGTTCCTGGACCCCGGTCCATGTTGGTGCCACCCACACTCAAGGTGGATCTTCGATACCTCGTTAAACCACAATTACAGACATGCCCAGAGGAGAGCCTCCAACGTGACTCTAGATTAAGTCACACTGATCATGAGGAGACTTGACATCCAAATAGATCACTTTTAACCAAAACATTCCACCCCGGCTTCCTGAGACTCACGGCCATCTATCTCATAATGCAAAATGCGTTCATCTTACTTCCAAAGTCCCCTCAGACTTACCAGTTCCAACATGACTCAAAAGCCTAATTTCTCTTGTAAGACTCCATGCATATCTTAATTTTGACGCCTTATAAAATTAATAAACAAGTTAACTACTTCCAAAATGTCATGAGACAAAGTATGTTCACTCTAAAACAGAGGAATAGGGATCCTAGAGGAAGGATCAGACCAAAATCCAGTTGGGGAAGCATAAAATCCTGTAGTTACATATACAACATTTAGGGCTCTTGGCATCTTTGGGGCTCTAAAGGCCTTGGGCAGCCCTGCTCCTCCAGTTCTCGCTCAGGTCGGCTCCACTTGGTCCCTGCAGCTTTTGTCTACTGCTGTACCAGGATCCTGGCATCCCCAACATCCTGGGTCTCCACTGCAACTTAGACTTCATTCACAAATGGTCTCCTCACCTGGAATCCAACCTTGCTTCAGCGGTTTTCCAGAATCTTGGGAGACTCCATGACCCTATGTTCTTGCATTTTGCATGTCAGCAAAATCAGCACCATGTAGACGAGGCTAGCATACTCTGCTAACAGCTCGAGATGCAGTCTAGCCCCCTTCTACAACAGCTGGACCTCTGTGCCCTTGTGGCTGAACCTAGGGAAACAAACACTTCCCTAGAAGGTTGTTTTCAAGCAGGGAAGCCATGCACGGGTTCTCTTGGTTGTCTTTCTCCTTTCACATGCTGTATGCAGCCTTTAATGGTGGGGTCTTGCCCTTGAGGTTCTTTACCTACTGTCCCAGTACAAAATGTCAGGGCGATCCTTATCACAGCTTATCTCTGTAATGATCACAGGGCTTTCTCCACACTCTGCTTATCCAGGACTTTGCATTGCTACACTCCTCACCAAACCACGCCTTTCATAGCTTTCCATCCTCCCTGTGCTCTCCCTCTCAGTGGAACTTGGACCGGAGGAGTAAGTGGTAACCATGACACAACCTGGATGCTGTGACGTCTTGAAATGTCCTCCTCCAATCCCATTGGTCCACTGCTCTTTAACTCGGTTGCTCTAGTTCTCAGGACATGGGCAGAGTAGAGTCAGATTGCTTTTCAGAACATAACATGAATGGCTTCTAGCTCAATTCCCAAGAGTCCTTGACACGCTCTGAAATCTATGACAGTCTTTAACATCCACATCTCCATCAGTATTCTGAATGGTCCATTAAGTTCTGCTTGGAAGGCTTCTCCCCCATCCCTCCTGCAAACCAGTTCTAAATCCTACCAATCACATGGTCAGGCTCATCACAGCAACAGCCCACTCTTTGCACTCTGTCTTAGTGACTTCTCATCGCTGTGACTAAGGTGACCTGGGGAAGGAAGGGTTTACATTCTGCTCACTGTGAGAGGCAGGGCACAGCAAAGAGTCAGCAATGGCTCTGACTGGTGGCCAGAGCGTGGGGCACATCTGTGGTCTGAAAGCAGAGAAGACAAATGCTGGTCCTCAGTCTGCCTTTGTCTCTGCTCGGTCTGGGACCTCAACCCGTGGGACAGGGGCACCCACACTGAGGAGTGTCTTCCTTCCTCGGTTAAATATAAAATGTCTTTACAGACTTCCCAGCACAGTATCTCCTAGGTGGCTCAAATTCCACTTGATTGACGATGAAGATTCATTATTATTATTACAACTTCCAACAGGTAACAAACGTTTGAATTTGTTGCACTTTTTCTACATCTTCTGCCCATGCTAATCTATAGACCTTTCCTCTGTCTTCAGGCAATGATTCTCTACTGGGTTAGGTCTTAAAATCAAAAGGCCAACATTTGAGAGGCTGAGACAGAAGGGCCGTGAGTTCTAGACCAGCCTGACCTGGCTGACAGTGCAACACCAACTCGTTCTTAGAAATGCAGAATCGCTGCCCAGCATGCAGGAACAGGCCAAAGCGCCAGCAGCAAACAGGAGGCAGAAGCAGGAAGATCACACACGGAAGGCAGCCTAGGTACATAGTGAGCATTGAGCTAGCCTAGATTATCAGAGACCCTGGCAGGAAGGAAAGGAAAGGAAAG
>NW_026071405.1:0-2664 GCF_014885135.2 Alexandromys fortis
GGGGGGGGGGGGGGGGGCTGGCAGGCTGAGATCTGCCACACAGGCAGCAGCAAGCGCTAAGGGCAAGAAAGTAGAGAGTTCTTGGGCATGACCCTAGAATGGCCTAGAGAAACAATTCTCAACCCCTTTGGGCTCTCGGGGGTTGCCTAAGATTTTTGGAAAACAGATATTTACATATAATTAATAACAGTAGCGAAATTACAGTTATGAACTTACGAATTATGAAAATAACTTTATGGCTGGGGTTCACCACAACAGGAGGGGCTGTATTAAAGGGTCGCAGTGTTAGGAAGACTGAGAAGCACTGGCCTAGAGGAAAATGAAAGGGCGAATACTTCGGGTACTTCAGGTAGACTGAGGCAAGAAGTCAAGACAATCTCAACAGGGAGGTTGTTGATGTCGTCTACCCATTTTGGTTTTTTGTTTTTGTTTTTTGTTTTTGCTCTTCTGAGACAGGGTTTCTCTGTGAAACAGTCCTGACTGTCCTGGAACTCAATCTGTAGACCAGGCTGCCCCTCAAACTCACAAATCTGCCTGTCTGTGCCTCCCAAGTGTCGGATTAAAGTGTGTGCCACCTGCTGTTTGTTTTTAAAGACAGGGTCTCATGTAGTGTGATTAAGCTTGAAATCACTGTGCTTTGAACTCTGACCCTCCTGCCTCTACCTCCCATGATAGCAGTCGCTATCATGCCTGCCTCCATTTTTAAAGAAATTGGGTAAGATGTGGTTGGATGTGGAGGCGCACACCTTTAATCCCAGCACTTGAAGGCAGAGGCAGGTGGATCTCTATGAGTTCAAGCCTGGTCTATATAGTGAATTCCAAGCACTGTTTCAAAAGACAAAACAACAAAAATGTTCAGAAAAATGATGGAAACAGATGCGGAGACCCATAGCCAAACAGTCCTCCAGGAATCCTGCTGGAGAGGGGGAGGAAGCCAGAGAGGAGGGGACACCAAAGAAAACCCACAGAATCAAGTAACCTGGGTTCACAGGGGCTCACAGAGACTGAGCCGCCATCCAGAGAGTTTGCTGACCTAGGCCCTCTGCACGTTACAGTGGTGTAACTTGGTCTTCTTGAGGGGCTCCTCGCAGTGACAGCCTGAGCTGTTTTTGACTCTGTTACCTGCTTTTGGAACCCTTTCCTGCTCTTGGGCCGCCATGTCCAGCCGTAATAGGAGAGGAGGTGCGTAGTCTCGCTGCAACTTGATATTTCCATGGCTGGCTGATATATACATGGGAGGCCTGCCCTTTCCTGAAGATAAACAGAGGAGGAGAGGGTGAGGGGAAAAAGAGAGGATGACATGAGGGACATGGAGGGAAGGAGGGAGGGAGAGGAAACTGATTGGAGTGGACAAAAATAATTAATTAATTGTTAATTAAAAATTGGAAAAAAATTAAATTTACATTTAGCACCTTAAAATATACAACTCAGTGATATTTGGCATATTCCCTATGTTGTGTGATAATCAACTTTATTTTAATTGTGTGTGTGTGCTCATGCACACGCACGCATGTGCACCATGGTTCACATACAGAGGTCAGAGAACAACTTTTAGAAATCCACTTTTCCCCTTCTTCCATCTGAAACCCAGGGGATCCAATCGAGATTGCCAGCTTAACAGTAAGCAATTTTACCCACTGAGTCACCTTGCCTGCTCTAGTTCCAGAACATTCTCGCCACTACAAAAGGAAGCCCTCTGTGTACGAAGCCCTCCCTTCCGGCTATAATATATAAGTAATAGGATTTCTGTCTGCATGGGCTTGACTATTGTTGGCATTTCATGTAAGTGAGCTTATATACTGCGTAACGTTTCATTTCTGGCTACTTTTCCTTAGCACACAGCTTCGAGATGCATCTGTGTTGTAGCATCCGTAGTTCTGGGCGTAACTCCTCTTCAAGGCTGAGTAATAGTCTACTGTACTGATGGATCATATTAGTTTCTCCAGCTGTCTGTTTCCCTGAGTCAGTTCTGCTTTCTCTTTATAATGCATAGAGATACTATGAACTTTGGTGTGTGCATTTTGTATACTCATATGTATTTAGTTCTTTGGGGGTGGATACAAAGAAGTGGAATTGCTGGTTTCTATGGTAACTTACAATTAATATGTGTGTGGTATTTAGGATTAAACCCCCAGCCTCCAGCATGCTACGCAAGTGCTCTATCACTGAGCTATACGCTCAGCTCGCTTTTTGAGTCAGGGTCTTGCTAAACTGGGCTAGCCTTGAACTCACTATGTACTAGGGCAGGTCTTCAGTTTGCAAACTTTCTGCCTCAGCATCTCAAGCAGACTGGATGGCCACCAGATCTGTTTAATTTTTTTATGCGTCACCAAACTCTTCAACCAAGTGAACCAAGCCACTTCTAAAGTACCTATAATAAACACCCATATGAGAACACCCAGTAAGCCGTGAAATATTCTAGGCTAGAGTTTAGGGAAGAGGTCTAACCTAAAGCTAAGTTGAAGGCCAGGCATGCACTCAGGAGGTAGAGGCAGGATTGGAGTTCAATGTTAGCCTTAGTTACATAGTGAATTTGAAGCCAGCATGGGCTCCATGGACTTTATTACAATAAAATCAAGCAAAAAGTAAGGCGAAGGAAGGACAGGAAGGCAGAGGAAGTGGCTGGAAGTAGTGGAAGAGATGGAAGGAAAAAGGAGGAAGAGA
>NW_026071406.1:0-2802 GCF_014885135.2 Alexandromys fortis
AGAGAGAGAGAGAGAGAGAGAGAGAGAGAGAGAGAGAGAGAGAGAGAGAGAGAAGGGGGAGCTGGGTCTCTCATTCTGTCATGTGAGTTCAGGGACTGAGCTTGGGTCATCAGGCTTTGCAGCAAGCACCCTTATCTGTTAAACTACCTAGCTGCCCTTCCCATTAACAGATTTTTAAAGAAGACTACTCATAAAAGTTGATGACGAGCCCCCAGAGCAAAAAGAAACAGTCTAGACAGGAAACCATTGAAGAGAGTCCTTAAATTTGCGATAAAGACGCTGAAGTCCAGCTCTTCACAGTCGATGGCTCTGGTAGGGGTTGGGGTGGTTGAGGGCATGGGAACAATTCAGCGTTCTTTAAGGGAGTGACCCCTGGGAGTTTGACCATGTTCCCAAGAATATATGAGCAACACAAACTGAACGCGGCACTTTTTGTCTTTTGTGGGGAAGAAGTACCTGGGAGGATGTACCTGGGAAGAACAGGAAGTGAGCATTATTGGGGTGTATTTTATACAATCCTTAAATAATCAACTAAAAATATTACGTTGGGAAAAATGATAGAAAAATATGCTAAAATTTGAATGTCCCACTATTAGTAAGAATGTAAATTTGAATCTATTATTTTTTTTAAAAATCTTCCTACAAAGATAGCTCTTGATCCAGATGGTTTCACTGGTAAATTTTATCTAACATTTAAAGAAGAAAAATAAGCATCTTAAGCCCACTTAGAGAAGAGAGAGTTCCTTGCAGCTCATTTTATCAAGGCCCTATTACATTGATACCTAAACCTACCAAAACGTCCTTTAGGAACTGCTGCCCATTATCTCTCATGAATATAGATGTCAAAACCTTCAACAAATGCACTGGTCTTTGACTTAGAACAGTCTGACGTTGTTTTTCACTTTACAGTAGTGTGGGAAGGCTACGCCTTCAGTAGAAACCAAACAGCATTTTTCACATCTCATCAAAGCAGATATGCAAATGTAAAAAGATGTTCAACGACATTAGTCAATAAGGACCATTAAAAATCACAACACACCGGCCTTAGAAAGTGGTTAAAATCAAAATGACACAAACAGCACCAGATTATTGGCAAGCCTGTTGGAAGAATGACAGACTGATACCTTGCTGGTGGGAATGCAAAACAGCACAATGACCTCACAAGATAAAAATTAAACCCTGAGAGGGCATAGCTCAATGGTAGGATACACACTTAGCATGTATTCAAAGTCTTGGGTCCAAACAATAGAAGCAAAATTGTTAGGCATCCACATAACCTCAAATTTCACAATTTGAACACTGCTGGTCGGTTAGATCAGCCTTTGCTGATGTGATGCCTCAGGCACTCAGCACTGATGCTGGCCTCTATTGGGTGCCAGTCATGATGATCATAGATGTCAAATGTCCCAGACATGGAGGAAATCCAGAGAATCATCAGGTCATATTTCGAAAACCTGTACTCCACAAAATTGGAAAACTTAAAGAAAATGGACAACTTTCTGGGTAAATATTAAATCTAAATTAAATTAAATCCAAAATTAAATCTAGACCAGATAAGCAAATTAAACAGACCTATAACTGCTAAAGAAATAGAAACAAACATCAAAGTCTCCCAACCAAAAAAAAAAATAAATAAAAGCCCAGGGTCAGATGGTTTCAGCTCAGGATTCTACAAGATTTTCAAAGAAAAACTAATACCAATACTCCTCAAATTGTTCCACACAATAGAAACAGAAGGAACATTGCCAAACTCTTTTTATGAGGCTACAATTACCCTGACACCCAAACCACAGAAAGGCATTACTAAGAAAGAGAATTACAAACAAATCTCACTCATGAACATTGATGCAAGAACACTAAATAAAATACTGGCAAATCGAATCCAAGAACACATCAGAACCATCATCCACCATGATCAACTTGACTTCATCCCAGAAATGCAGGGATGGTTCAACATACGAAAATCTGTCAACGTAAGACACCATATAAACAAGCTGAAAAATACAAACCACATGATCATCCCATCAGATGCCAGAAAAGCTTTCAACAAAATGCAACATGATAAAGGTCTTGGAAAGACCAGGGATACAAGGAACATACCTAGACATAATAAAGGCAATATACAGCAAGCCAACAGACAACATCAAACTAAATGGAGAGAAACTCCCAGCGATTCCACTGAAATCAGGAACAAGACAAGGTTGTCCACTCTCTCCATATCTATTCAACATAGTTCTTGAGATCCTAGCTAGAGCAATAGTACACCAAAAGGAGATCAAGGGGATACAAACCAGAAGAGAAGAAGTCAAATTCTCACTGTTTGCTAATGATACTATAGTTTGTATAAGCTATTCCAAAAATTCTACCAAGGAACTTCTACAACTCATAAACGCTTTCAGTAATGTAGCAGGATACAAGATTAAGTCAAAAAAATCAGTAGCCCTCCTGTACACAGATGATAAAAGGGCTGGGAAAGAAATCAGAGAAACAACACCCTTCACAATAGCTACAAAATAGCATAAAATATCTCAGAGTAACTCTAACCAAACAAGTGGAAGACTTGTATGACAAGAACTTTAAATCTTTGAAGAAAGAAATTGAAGAAGACACCAGAAAGTGGAAAGATCTCCCATGCTTTGGGGTAGACAGAATTAGCATAATAAAAATGGCAATCTTACCAAAAGCAATCTACAGATTCAACACAATGCCCAGCAAAATTCTTCAAAGACCTCGAAAGAACGGTACTCAACTTCATATGGAAAAGCAAAAAACCCAGGATAGCCAAAACAATCCTGTACAATA
>NW_026071407.1:0-2876 GCF_014885135.2 Alexandromys fortis
AGGGGGACTTGATTGGGGGAGGGGGAGGGAAATGGGAGGCGGCGGTGGGGAAGAGGGGGGCAGGGAACCCTGATTGCTCTTTGGGCTGACGAGGGAGGGGGACTTGATTGGGGGAGGGGGAGGGAAATGGGAGGCGGCGGTGGGGAAGAGACAGAAATCTTTAATAAATAAATTAATTAATTAAAAAAAAGAAATGTGTGAGATTTACTTCCAGAGAGGAAAAAGCTTTTGACTTGATTTCCATAGAGCCTGTGGAAACGCAGCTCTTTTCTGTACGTGCTAAACACATCCCTGTTGGGTCAAGCAGTTTCATTTACTGTGTTCATAAACAGAGTCGGTGCTAAGAGTTAACCCTTCCGAGCATGGGGCTGTGAAATGAACAGCAAGTGCATCTGCCTCCGGACATCAGAGACTCTGCAGCTGTCTGACATGCCAATATTTCTTTGTCTCTGACTCAAAGGAAATTTTACATACAAAGTAAATTTGAGATTCCGTGCTGATACACATTTACTGCTAGGACATTTCTAGTTCAGAATATGAACCGAAGTCCTCATTGCTCTAGGTCCGTCCGCTGTGCACAATCTACTCTACACACTGTACAAAACCGAGGCACGACAGAGTAACGTCACCCCCCCCCCCCCGTGACTGATTTTGCTACACCCCGATGACATTTTTTACTGCATTTATGCCATGTGCTCACAGTCTCACTTCTGTGGAGAGCCTGTGCGTTTGTAGTTGTTCTAGGCGAAGAGCATTCCCACTTCTGGTGGAAGATACATATGCGCGCGCACACACACAAGGAAGGGGATTCAGAGAACAGACTCTCTTGGACTATCAAATCTCGTGTTTCACTTTGGGAACATGATGAAGCCGTGTTGATTTCCCCAGTTCTGCCGGTTACAGACTGGTTCCCTCATCTGTGTTAAAGGATTAGCATTACAAAAAAAGTATCTAATGTGGACTAAAAATTCTCAAGCATAAGTAAACTTAGAAAAATAAGCCATTTGAAAATATGGATTTATGATAGCCCCAGATGTAAACTATTACAGTTGTTTAATTTCTTTAAAGTTTATTGTTTTTCTTGGTTAAGGTCTCACTCTCTCTCACACGTTTGCATACATATATGACAAAGTAAATATTTAAAAAACATAAAGCATAAACACTAACAAATATAAGCTTTATGTATATAATATATACAAAATGTATGTATATATAACAAACACATAAATTATATGGTATATAAATATATTTCATATAAATGACAAATAATAGATTATATATAAAATATTCATTTATGCTTTACATATGGACAATATAAAATAGAAAATATTTTGTAAGAGAGAAAAAGAAAAAATAAAAAAGAATGTATAAACAAATATTGACGTTTTAGTAATGATTGACTTCAGTGTGCTATGAAAATATATAGCAAACTATCCATTGCCAGAGAATGCACATTTAGTTATATTCGCTGGTGGAATTAGTTACAGTAAAAATGGTATCGAATTTCAAATGTAACATGCGTTCTTCATTTGTCATCTTAGCTATTACATAGTTCTAGACATACAGACAACTCTAGACATACAGCCATCCTCTAGAATACACACCATTGTGAGAAGCGGGTGGCCCTGGGGGACAAATACTGAGCTATGATCAGTTGCTTACAACTGGAAATCGATCATGAATCTATTCTCTACTAACTGGGCGAAGAGAATATATGCTATCATGCATATGATATCACAATAAATATCACATATATATGTGACAGATTCATAAATGATAGAGATAGATTATAGATAGAGATACATTCATACTCAATTATGCTAATTTACTATAGTTAACTATATTAGTCTGTTGACTGAAAAAAATAAATATTAATGAAATTACTTAAACGTGTCTCTTTCAGATGTTCAAAATAAATCGGCTTCATCACTGCCAGAAACTTCTACAACAAAATTATCTGTCATAACCCCAGGCAACGTGTCAGTAACAAACCCTGTTAACAACACAAAGAATGGAACAGCTCCTACAGGTAGGACTTTCCTATGAGGATGTAGTTTCCCTTTTAAAAGCAAAATTAGTAGATGCTATATATGTACTCTGGAGAAATATTGTTATAAAGCTAAGTAATACTTCACTATTTGCAAATTCCTGTATAGTTTGGAGGCCTTGCTGGGTTTCCTTAACGATATTCTTTTAGATCATTTCTTGTTTGGGAAAGGTTCTATTGTGATTGTTACATAAACAAAGTTTATTTTTAGAGAAGAAAACAATTATCATACCTAAGTCATAAAAATATCCTTGCAAATATCTCAGTTCTCCACTTAAACACGGCACAGCCAACAATTGGAAGCCGTACAAACTGACAGACTTTGTTGGTCATAGGTGCTAATAATAGATTTAGTTTGAAGATTTCTGTAACACATTTATCACAATCGTTACTGGATGGAGCAGCAACTATGTCAAAAATTTTGGCTAAGTATTGAAGGAGGGTACTTAACCATCTTAGATAAGGTTTCCATGTTGTGAAGAGACACCATGTCCACAGCAACTCTTATAAAGCAAAAGGTGTAATTGAGGCTGACTTACTGTTTCAGAAGTTCAATCAGTTATCATCATGGCAAGAAGTATGGCAGCCCGCAGGCAGACCTGGAGCTGGAGAAGGAGCTGAGAGTTCTATAGCTTGGTCCACAGGCAACAGGAAGTGAACTGTCTATCACACTAGGTGTAGCTTAAGCATGTATGAGACCTTAGAGCCCACCATCATAGTGATACATTTCCTCCAACAAGGCCACACCTACTCCAACAAGGCCACACCTACTCCAACAAGGCCACACCTACTCCAACAAGGCCACACCTACTCCAACAAGGCCACACCT
>NW_026071408.1:0-2776 GCF_014885135.2 Alexandromys fortis
CCATATATATTCAATGTTGTAAACTTTTGGCATATGACAGTTACCTTAAATGGAATGAAAGAACACACACTGGAGAGAAGCCCTATGAATGTAATCAATGTGGTAAGACCTTTGCACAGCACAGTTACCTTCAATTGCATAAAAGAACACATACTGGAGAGAAACTCTTTGGATGTAATCAGTGTGGGAAGGCCTTTGCATATCGAAATAGTCTTCAAATGCATAAAAGAACACACACTGGAGAGAAACCCTATGGATGTAATCAGTGTGGTAAAGCCTTTGCACAGCACAGTCGTCTTCAATTGCATAAAAGAACACATACGGGAGAGAAACCTTATGAATGTAATGAGTGCGGTAAGGCCTTTGCACAGCACAGTTATCTTCAGTTGCATAAAAGAACACATACGGGAGAGAAACCTTATGAATGTAATCAGTGTGGTAAGGGCTTTGCACGGCACAATAATCTTCAAGTGCATAAAAGAACACACACTGGAGAGAAACCCTATGAATGTAATCAGTGTGGCAAAGCTTTTGCGCATGATAGTACTCTTCAAATGCATAAAAGAACACATACTGGAGAGAAACCCTATGAATGTAATGAGTGTGATAAGGCCTTTGCCTCTCACAGTAATCTTCAAAGGCATAAAGGAACACACACTAGAGAGAAACCCTATGAATGTAATCAGTGTGGTAAAGGCTTTGCAGATCACAGGAATCTTCAAAGGCATAAAAGAACACATTGTAGAGAAACAGTATGAATGAAATCAGTGTAATAAAGCCTTTTCATGTTTTATCCATCTTCCAATTCATAAAAGTACACATACCAGAGCGAAATCATGAATGGAATCTATGTGGTAAATCCTTTGTTACAATAATGTCCAAATACATTACATAAACCATCCTGGAGAGAAACTCTATGAATTTCTTGAGTGTAGTCTTCAAAATCATAAGAAAAACCATACTGCAATGAAACTCTATAAATAAAATCAGTGTAGCAATGTTTTGCACTTATATAGGAGTTAAACTTTTTGTGTGTAATCAATCTGATAAAGCTTTTTCATATTACAATAGTCTTGTTACCTGAAGAAGAAACTGAGGGTTTCTTTTAAAATTATTTTTCAAGATCTTAAGCCAATACACTTACAACAGTTAACCAATAGCATTTATTCTGTAGGAAAAGAATTGATAGCTTCAGTAATCTCTTCAAGCATTATGATACCTCTTGTTTGTACCAGCAAACTGATGGACACAACCTAATCTATAAATTTATGAAGTCCTATGGGTAGGAGAAAGAACCAGTCAAAGAAACACATCCTGGTTCTGAAATGAGATCCAAAGGAAAACACTTTGTACCTGAATCTAGAGCAAGTTAAAGAAACATCACCCTAAAAACAGAGCCAAAAAGTGAAATAGGGTCAGTGAAGAAAACACACTTTGGTTCTCAAACCAGAGCCAAAGAGACACACTCTACCCTTGTCCAACTGAGCACAAAACTAATCAATCCCTGAGCAAAAATCTAGCCAATATCTGAGCTTGTTCAAGATCATGGATTAAAATCCAACCAATTTCCACCTTCATAATCTTTTTAAAAGACCTCTGGTTCTAAGAAGTCCTATGTGAGTCATATGCTCATTCAGTAGTCAGCTGCGTCTTTCCTCCCTGGCAGTCACATTCCGAGATTCTTTCATTCCAAATAAATCTCTTGATTGAGATTTCTGTGAAGACCTCTTTACACTGGAATGGATGAGAAACTCCATAGTGAAGTTGAGTCGAGATACAGTTGATACCTCTGCTCGGAAACTCACTTAGCCCAGAAGAAAACGGAAGCAGTGGCTACCTTTTATGGGACACTCCCTTAGGGGAGTGGAGCGGATCAGTAACAGATATTTCTTCTGGGAAACTCTCTTAGAAGAAGTGTCAGACATGGCACCTGAAGCAGGAGCTTAAGAACTCACATCCTTAATCTCCTGCATGAAGCAGAGAGTGGGAACTGGAACTGGTGTACGGATGTAAATTCTCATAGGCTACTCTCAGTGACATATTCCCTTTAGCAGGACAGCATGTCCTAAATCTTCCCAAACGATACCAGCAACTTAAACTCTTTCTTCAAGCTTAAATTTGCTTTCTCTTTACATGAACCAATCCATGATGAAGAAAATCTCTGTAAGTAAGCCATAAGATGCCTCAACTCCCCTTTTACAGTAATAAAAGCTTACAGGAGAAAATGTTCATGAGTGATAAATTGTTTGAATAATTAACTGTAATTATATGATGTATGTGTGTCTCTGTGAAATTGTATTCTGTATCTTGAGATAATTAATACCTTGGATCTTCTTGTAGCAGGAATTACAGGAAGCTGTTAAAAATTTGACCTTCATCCTGGGAATGAACATTTCCTTGTCACCTAGCCATGACTTCAGTGCTGTAAATACTTTAAAATCTATTTATATCACTTTGAAGTCTGAAATAGGAACAAACTCATAAAGAAGAAATTTCTATTCATGAGAAAAATTTGTTAATGACTTTAGATATCATAGTTCTCTTAACTTCAAGAAAAAATATTTTTCATCATAGCCTTGAAAGAAGTAAATTACGTATGTACCATGTTCACTCAAGACTGATGGAGGAGATAATTGCATTGGGATTTCTATTTTTAAATACTTGAGGTAGTCACTAAAGTGTGCTCTATGTATAGCCAATCCATTTAGTGATGTTTATTTTGTAGTCCTTAAATTATTTCTATGGCTTTTGTTCATCTTATATTGTGCCTATATCT
>NW_026071409.1:0-537 GCF_014885135.2 Alexandromys fortis
CTTATCAGATCACCATTACTTAAAGTCAGAATTCAACAGCAATACTAATTCCAGAAAGCCCACAAACACATGAAAATTAAACAATGCTCTCCTGAATCATCAATGGGTCGGGACCCAACTAAACCCTCTGAATGTGGATGGCAGTTATGTGGCTTGATTTGTTGGGGGATCCCCTGGCAGTGGGATCAGAACTTATTCTGGGTACATGAACTGGTTCTTTGGATCCCATTCCCTATGGTTGGATACCTTCTTCAGCCTTGATACGGAAGGGAGGGGCTTGGTCCTGCCTCAACCTGGTATACCAGTCTTTGTTGACTGTCCAAGGGAGACTCTATCCCTCTGATGAGTGGATAGGGGGATAGGATGGGGAAGGTCGAAGGGAGAAGGAGGGGAGAGAGGAGGAATGGGGGCTATTATATAAAATGAAAAAAAAAAGCACTGACTAAATATCACAGCACAGATGGTGGGGGCTCATGGAGTCTCATCCTATCTAAGGACTACTGAAAACTCTCAGCCTCGGGGGGGGGGGGGGGGGGG
>NW_026071409.1:1810-2833 GCF_014885135.2 Alexandromys fortis
AAAAAAAAAAAAAAAAAAAAACACGTCCAGCCCAGCCTCTCACTCTTTGCCTGCTGCCTGGGGGTCAGGATGGAGCTCTCAGCTACTGCTCTGGTGCCATGTATGCCAACATGATGATAATGGACTGAGACTATAGGGCTCTGAAACTATAAGCAAGTCCCAACTAAAAGCTTTCTTTTGTAAGAGTTGCTGTGGTCATGGTGTCTCTTCACAGCAACAGAACGGGGACTGAGTGCCATGGGCCATGCCAGAGGAGCAGCGAGCTGCAATTGAAGTTCCGGGTGTCAGCCCAGCAGAAGGGAATCCTCTGAAGGGACAGCCTCGTTTAGGCAAGAACACAGGGCTGCAGACCTTGGAACGTCTTTTGCTTCTGCAGCTGTGCTGCAGCTCTCTTTCTCTGGGATCTAGCGTGGTGTGAGTGGACATGGGGAGGTCTCCACTGCCTGTAATATAGTGTGTTTATCGCTTGGAAACATTCCGTCCTATTGGGCATTTTTACCATGGGTTGTCAAGGACACGACCCCTCCCTAAATACTGTCAAATTTGATAATGATAATGATAGCTTATACAGAGTTTTGATAAACCAAAAAAATATAAGAAAAGTTTCACTGCCAGGGTCTGTGAGTGTCACCTAAGGAGCTGCATGGATTGTAGCTCAAATTAATGATTAACAATTGAATCACAGTAGTTCTGCTAGTTTAAATTCTTTTGACCTTCATGCCGGGAGATGTGTGCACAGGTCTCAGAGTGCATCACAGTGGAAGCAAAGCTGAAAATAATGTAGCTAGACTAAGATGTTTTTGTTAAATAACTTTGAGGTGAAAAGCCCAAGAAGACGTGCCAAAGTTTGAGAAAGGCGCAGAGTTGAGTGTGAAACTCTTTAAGGTCAGGGAACAAGAACAAGGCAGCTCAATTGTTTTAGGCTGACTACTCTCCTTGCTAGGTTTGGTTGATGATCAAAGGTGACAGCTAATCCCTTAAACCCATTTCTGCCCTCAATATCCTGACATAAAAAAAAAAAAA
>NW_026071410.1:0-2778 GCF_014885135.2 Alexandromys fortis
TCTCTCTCTCTCTCTCTCTTTCCCTCTCTCTCTTTTTTGGTTTTTCAAGACAGAGTTTCCCTGTGTAGCCCTGGCTGTGCTGGAACTAGCTCTTGTAGACCAGGCTGGCCTCGAATTCACAGAGATCCGTCTGCCTCTGCCTCCCGAGGGCTAGGACTAAAAGCACACATGCACCACCACTTCCCAGCCTTCAGTTATAGTTTCATAAACCAAATTCCACCCTGATCTCAGCTCCCCACACTGCTTTCTGTGTGTCCCTCTCAGAAAGTAACAGCAAATTTCCATTCTTCAGTTTCCTCAGCCATGTTCTGGAAACCCATACTGACTCCCGCTTACAGGAAGCAGGAAATGAATGCAGTATAGCCTCATGACTTAGAGGATGACCATTAGGTTCAAATTTCAGTTCTCCCTTTCACTAAGCTGTATGATCCTGAGCAATGACGTTACATGCCTTTCTGTGAAATGGATATAACAACAGAACTGTCTCACAAGGGGTTTTTTCTGAGGATTCTAGCAACAGTAGGGCAATGTGTGTCCAAGAACCTATGTCAGTGTCCCACAGATGCCCCGAAAACCCCTGGGCACTATGCTATTACATGCTACTTGGGAAGGGATATCTGCAGTATATTTGGGGCCTTAGATCTCGCCACACTTTCCACTAGATTCACATATTAATGCATTTCCTGCTGCACTTGGAATTGGGGCAGCTGTTGTTTCTGTGTTTAATCTTTCCATTGGTCAGGACAAATTTGTCCTTCTGGGGAAGTCAGGAGTTTCTCCAGGGGACGGGCTCAAAGCAGGGTTTGAGCCTGCAGAGCTATTGTGGCTTTTTTCCCCAGGACATAGAGAAGATGGGACTGGAGGGAAGCATATGGCATTTCTTCTTCTATTTGTAAATCTTGACTGTGAATTTCTGGTTATCAAATTATTCATTTACTTTAGCGGACATGAAATCCTAATTACCATTGCAGAAAACATCACACATCAAGATGGATATATTCTAGGAACATAATTATGAGTAGCGGCACGCCACAAAGGAATACGTTTGGTGTGCTTCTGTCATTACATGTTCAAAAATAAGCGAAACAACCAACATACTGTTTAGGGATACAAATATTCATGAACAAATTATGATGAAAAGGAAGGATGTGAACACAGAATTCGGGAATGGTTGTTTCTGAGAGAAGGGGGTGAAATCTGTGGGGTCTACACAGATAATTAGCAAGATGATTCCATCCTCGCTTTCCTTTAGTGTGCCGATGGAGGGCAGATGTGTTCATCATACCTGGATTATTCTTTATTGAACCAATTTGTTTAAAAAGAATAACGCATGTATTGTACCCACAGACAAAACTGTCTGTCATTTGCTCATGGAAGTAAAACAGACTCAGCCCAAGAACACTCCATTCCCTGGGCTCACAGTACCTTTAGCTAAATGATTCGCAATTACACTGTTGTTTTCATACTTGCAACTGAATCCTTCGAGCCTACACTTATGTATTTAGAGTTTCTCAGGCTTTGGCTTTGTAATCAGTTAGCAAAACAGTCATCTTACACTTGCAGCTCCTCATTTAGAACATTATCGTTTTCATAAAAAATACATACGAGGGCTTACAAAGATGGCTCAGTGGGTAAAGGCACCTAAGTTACAAGCCTGACAACCGGATTTCAGCCCTGGAACCAAAGTTAAGGCTGACGGAGAGACTCAACTCCACAGAGCTGTCCTCTGAGCTCCACTCATGCCCTGTTGCACACCACCCTGAGCACACACAATAATGGTAACTTGTTACCAATATGAGATTTGGGCAGTAGTATATTTATTTAGCATTTGATGACATCTTAGTCCAACTGTAAAGTCAAAAAGCAGGTAAAGAGCAGGCAAGTCTTCACAAAACTGACATGGGGGACTCAGAATCTGTGGGCTGCTTGCGCTTATTTCATTTACATGAGGTTTTATGGTATTTTCCTTATTGTCTCTGCATAATTTCGGCTGATATAAAGTGCACCTCTAAAGCTCTCTTTCCCGGAAAAAAAGCATGCACTATATCTTTCTTTTCAGATCCTTAATTAAAACGAGAAGTACTTCAGAGAGTCATCGTGACACAGTTGACAATGTACCAGTAGCAACATGTAATTTTTTTGTGCTTACTCGTGTGTTTTCCCCTTGTCCAGGACCTAAAATTAACCAAACCCTGTTCCCTAAATCAACCTTCTCATCTCCAGTTTTCTTTGTGATTCAGTACATTAATGAGCTGTTTTTAAAGACCTGCTTCAGCTAGACTACCATCTCTCTTTACAAGTTTTTACACGGACTTACCGGTTTCTTTTAGAGGTAGATATATGATAGGACAATGAGTGCTAATATTTTGGATTTTTCTTCTCTCACACACACAAAGAGAATCTCAGCCAACAGATTTCATCGAGCAGACATACTGAACTTTCTTAGTTGACTCTCCATTAGCCTGTGCCAATTAACACATCTGTTCCATGTGTACTGGGCAGCAGGAACTTCCCCACATGTGTCGGTTGTTTTGATCTTTCCCCAACAACACTGCCATATGTGTATTTCACATGTATTAAATAAATATGTTGTCATCTGATGAAAGTTTTTGTTTTTTAACTTATGGTAGAAATCATTCCACAAGTCAAAAACATGTAAAGTAGTATGGGAGTCTGAGCAGAGGATTTTGGTTTTTTTTTTTTTTTGGTTTTTTTTTGTTTTGTTTTGTTTTTCGAGACAGGGTTTCTCTGTAGCTTTGGAGCCTGTCCTGGAACTAG
>NW_026071411.1:0-2791 GCF_014885135.2 Alexandromys fortis
TGCCTGTTCTTTCCCAGGCACAGATGGTCCCAGAGAACCTGGGCAGTGAGTGAAACAGCCTGCTCTTTCTGGCCTTGGTGAGCATTCCAGCTTTCTTGGATTCCCAAAGATATTGATGCCCCCAGATAACAGGAAACAGTCTAAAGAGTAAGGTGTCCCCACTCCTACCTGACCAATCACGACTTTCTATTTACTTACCTCTTATAATAAAATAGGAATGAAAGTTTTTCAACCAAGAACTACCCACATTCCAGAACCGCATGCTCCCCCATCACTCACCAGGCCTCCAATCATTGTCTCCACTAAAGGCCAATGTGACATGTCATTACCAAAGTCCAATGGTACACAAAGTACCTAAAGGCCAATGGGAACCAAAATAAATACAGGCCAAATTTACAAGTTTCCATTATCACCAGTGTTGTGGGTTTTCCTCTGGGTGTGCTCCATATCACTCTCTAAAGCATGTGCTATCACAGCCTGCTCTCTCTCTCTCTCTCTCTCTCTCTCTCTCTCTCTCTCTCTCCTTTGATTTTATTACCTGTTCTGTGGCAGTCATTTTCATTTTGTTTTCCCAATAATTATCTTGCTTATGTCTATTGCACGGTGTGATTTTCTGGCATTCATTGACTCTATAATTGACAGGATAACCTTTAGATAAAAATTCCATATGCTTTTATTGTAATATTATATACATGTTCCTAATAATAAATACAGTTGCCATAGTCTGTATACTGATACTTGTATGTATATTTACAAGTAACATTATATGTTTTTATAGATGTAATTAAATTTTTTTGTGCCTGTGTTTGTATATACAGTTTTGAGCAGGCATCTGAATAAGCCCTAAAATAGTGTTGGAAGTGTGTAAGTGTTGTTGTAGGCAATTGTGAGCCTCCATATGTGAGTGTTGAAAACCATGCTGCAGCCCCTTTCAAAAGCAGTAACCCCCTTTATCTCCTTATTTGTCTCTCTTGTCCAATTTATTATACATTTTCTTAAAATTAAACTATGTAAAAGATTATTCTGTGTTGTTTTAAGTATCTTGAAATATTTAGTGTCATATATTTTAAAAGAAAAATTTAATTGAACAAAATATAAGTATCTTCATCCAGTATTACAGAAAACCTTATTTTAAAACATTTTATCTGTGCATAGATTGCATAGATTGCACGAACGTTTGCTTCTGCACTGACAGTGATGTGTATATAGACGTATGTCTGCATTCACCACTGCTATAGTGCCTAAGGGGGAACAGACAAAGTGGCTTTCTTTGGAATTGATGGGAAAGCTTATGAATGATGTCATTTGCCATGAGACATAAAAAAATAACAGCAGATGGAAATTTATATTTTAGTGGTCAGCCCACCAGGAAGAATCACTCTGAGGGAAAACATCCTGTGAAGTGACAGACAGAAACAAATGATTTTAAAGAGTTTATAGCCTCATGCTTTATAAGACTACATATATAGATAGATAACAAAATGACTGCTCTTTTCTTGGCTTCTGTAAGGTACAGCTCACAAATTAGGGAGGTGACTGAGAAAAATGTTCCATCCTTGCTATGTGATGAGTTATTTATATTTATTTCATGTGAGTTATTGGAATAACTCTGTTTTTATCATTTACCTAAGAATTGAAATGTGACATTCAAATGTTGCTCCTGGATTACTTGATAGATTCAGTTGGGTAAATATATCTGTGAAGAACACAGAAGAACTGAAGAATTCAACATAAGGGAATAAAAAAAGGATTCATCAAGAGTGTTTATAGGTATCTTTTCCCCCAAATATACAGGTAGAAAGTCTTAGTTGATTTCTTTCATACACTGGGCAGTTTAGGCATTTGCTCTCTCTAGGTTATGATTGTTATTTCTCATTTAATAACTTCCAGTGCTGTGGGGAGAGAATATAGCAACTAAAATAATAAAAATGATGGTTCCTCTGACTGTTATTCTTGCTGTAGGGAAGATGGGAGCTTAGAGATATGATAAGCAATATGGAATTGAAATACATGCCCAGGATTAAACATGAAGAAACAAGTCAAAAACATATTTAAAATATTTGCATTTTGTATAAGAGCAAAGCATAAAATGACCTTACTCTCCCTGTTTATTATACCTCTTTCTCTACAGCTTGCTGCTGCTCCTGTTCACTGTGTATCTCTTTAGAATGCAAGTGCTTCTAGTAACTGTATGATGTGGGAGTGTAATATATCAATCTGTTGATTTCATTGGTTAAGCAATAAAGAAACTGCTTGGCCCTGATAGGTTAAAACATAGGTGGGAGGAGTAAACAGAACAGAATGCTGGGAGGAAGAGAAAGTGAGCTCTGACTCCTCTGGTCTCTGGAGCAGAGGCGCCATGCTCCTCTCTCCCAGGCAGATGTGATAGCTCTGCTCTCTGAGGCAGACGCAATGAACTCCAACCCAGGATGGACATAGGCTAGAATCTTCCTGGTAAACGCACCTCGTGGTGCTACATAGATGATTAGAAATGGGTTAAGAGGTTGAAACTAATGGACCAGGCAGTGTTTAAATGAATACAATTTGTTGTTATTTTGGGGCACAAGCTAGCCAGGCAGCCGGGGTGCTAGGGACGCTGCCAAGCCGCTCCTTTTACTACAACTGTAGGATATCCCCAGCCAAAGAGTGTTCTCACCACATCCTCCTCAAAAATTTCTTTTCACATGTGTGTTCTGGGGAAGAGTATAGGCCTGGGTGTGTGCATGGTAACATACTGCTTGTACAATAGTATTTGCCTCTTTGTGTGTTGTGTATGTAAGTGTGTGCACCT
>NW_026071412.1:0-2776 GCF_014885135.2 Alexandromys fortis
CTATAATTCCCGGGGTCACAATCCCAAGGATCTGACACTGCTTGGGGAACAGCTTCTCGAGGGCAAATGCTGTCTCCATGGTAGTTCTTTTCCTCGCTGTAACATAAAGCAGCACAATTATTAAATATCCACTTTTCATTGTCAAATCTGACAGTGTTAAAAAAAAAAAAAAGACAGACACAAAAAGTAATATTTAACAACCAAAAAGGTTATGAGGCTGGGGGCATAACTCAATTGGTAGAGGACCAGCCTAGCATGCTAGAAGCCTAGGTTCGATCCATCAATCATCAGCCATGGTGCTACATGAATCCCAAAGTGGTGCATGCTGTGGTCCTAGCACTTGAAGGTGGAAGCAAGATGGTGTAAGAGGTCCTTCTTTCTATGTGTTGCTTACATTGGTTAATGAATAAAGAAACTGCTTTGGGCCTGGTGATAGGGCAGAACTTAGGCAGGGAGACAGAACTGAATGCTGGGTGGAAGAAAGCAGTCAGAGAAGCCATGGATCCTCCACCTTAGATGTATGCCGATTAGAATCTCCAGTAAGCCACTGCCACGTGGCGATACACAGATTATCAGAGATGGGTTAAACTGAGATGTAAGAGATAGCCAATAAGAAGTTAGAGCTAATACAGTTTCTGTGTGATTATTTCGGATGTAAGCTAGCCGGGTGGCTAGGACGAACAAGTCCTCCTCCAACAGCAAGATGATCAGAAGTTCAAGGCAATCCTTAGCTATACAGTGAGTTTTGAGGCCAGCCTGGGCTACATGTGACCTTATCTCAAAGAAAAAGGAAGATGCAATAGAAGGAGGGAGGGAGGGAGGAAAGAGGGAGGAATGGAAGGAGATAGGAAGGGAGGGAGGGAAGAAAGAAGAAAGGAAGGTTGGATGTGAGGGAGAGAGGGAGGGAGGGAGGACTTTTGTTTTGTACACAAGGTTTCTCTCTGTAACTGTACTGGCTGTCCTGGAACTGACTTTTGTAGACCAGGCTAGCTTTGAACTCAAGGAGATCCACCTGCCTCTGCCTCCTGAGTGCTCGGAATAAAGGCATGTGCTGCCACCACCACCTGGCAAGCTTGAACATTTTGATTAAAATAAGCGGTTTCCCCATTTTTGTGTCTGTTTTATTCGAATTCTAAACCTACCCTTTGCCATTAATAGTTTGCCCTTGTCCTTACTTTTGCCCAAAGGCATCAAATTTGGCGCAGCACTGAGTCTGAGAGGTGCTATTTACTGGATCTCTGTTCAGCTGGTGTCACGGCACAACTACTACTTGACTCCAGTCAGTTAGATTCAAGCCAGACAATGTACAAATCAAAGTCTGCCAAATGGCCCCATCTTGTGTTCTTGAGCTGGTTTTCCCCTTAGCGAGTCAAGAATGCAGAGTGTCTGCAAACAGCTTTGGAACCCCATAGTGCTGCATCATACATGAACAGGCTTGGATAACCAAAGCCAGGCTCTTGTTTTAACAAAGAGAAGTACAACTGCAGGCTTAGAGTATTTCAAAACAAAAATCTTTCTGA
The DNA here is from genome assembly GCF_014885135.2 of Alexandromys fortis. Classification (NCBI taxonomy): domain Eukaryota; kingdom Metazoa; phylum Chordata; class Mammalia; order Rodentia; family Cricetidae; genus Alexandromys; species Alexandromys fortis. The sequence continues at coordinate 1,521 of NW_026071412.1, forward strand.
AAAACTTTGTTCCAGTTGGACCAGGAGGTCAGACATCAATCTGCACACAAAGGGCTCCTTAGCTCAAGCCAGACAGAGGCATGAGTACAGGAATGGCGCCCCAAAGCCTCGGAAGGCTTGCTCTTAGCACTAGGAAATGTTGGAAACAAAAACCTAACCCTTTTTTCTATATATACCTCTTTTGTGGCCACGGCACTCCTCCAGGCTAATGAAAGTTTCAGAATCTGCCATGTAGAGGACGGTCCGTGGTAAGATGTGAACATTCTGCAAAGAAAAAGAGAATTGGATCTGAGTCTGTAAATGCTCCTGTGCTCCCCATATATCCGCCACTATCCCTAAGGACAAAAAAGTGACTGCTTCCCCTCCCCCCCAGTCCTCACTGCTCCCTCCACCCTGAGTCCTCTTACTTCTCATGGGTCACTCCTACTCTTATCAGTTTAGTTACTGAGCAGTATTTTTTTTCCACATCAAAATTTATCTCAGGCCTCAAGAAGTTCATTTACTCTTTTAGAACAGACATTTGGTTTACCAGTTAAAGTTGCCTCTCACTTTACTAAACAGGAACGGAAATAAGAAGCATCCCAATGGTGGCGGTGGGTGCACAGGTTGAACCCCCCTTCTGGTTTTCCTTTCCAGCTCCAAGCTCAGTATTACCAGACCTGCCCACACCTGAACATGTTCCCTAGCTGCCAAGCACCTTAAACTTGTTTCCTTTAATGTACCCTAGTACAAACCTCTCAATGCCTGCTCCTAGATGCCACACCCTTTGTACTGGGGACCTGTGACATCGTTACAGCCTGTGCTGTGTCCACTCTGAACAGGGTTCTTCAGACCACTGGTTCCCTAAGCCTCCCATCATAGACATGTGTGCACTAAATGGAAGAGCCTTCTATCACGTGCTTTTCTATCAGAGTGCAATCAGGTGCAGACTATGGGGCACAACTTCACTGCCTTGCAGTCTGGAGGAGGTTTACATGTTTCAGGGTAGGTTCTAGATAAACCAATGAAAGACACTGAATACTATTCTGTGGGCTGGGTAAGACCTATGACCTATGGATACAAATTCTTGGTTTTATTGGACATTTCTGTTTGTTTGTTATGTTTTGTTTTTTGAGACAGGGTTTCTCTGTAGCTTTGGAGCCTGTCCTGGAACTAGCTCTGTAGACCAGGCTGGTCTCAAACTCACAGAGATCCACCTACCTCTGCCTCCCTAGTGCTGGGATTAAAGGCGTGCACCACTGCCGCCCGGATCACTT
>NW_026071413.1:0-1115 GCF_014885135.2 Alexandromys fortis
CCCTCAGCTGTTTGCCCTGTGCCCTCTGCTGTCTCCTCATCTGGACTGACCTTCCCCTGTGCGCCTGCTGACCCTGCCCTCCTGACTCTGCCCACTCCGATTATGACATCACACTCAGCCATCTGCACTCCTACTACCCTCCTCTCTCTGCTTTCTGCCCCCATCTCTCTCTCATTTTTTCTTTTGGTCTCTTCCTCCCTCTGGAAGTCTCTTCCCTCTCCTTCAACAAAATTCTCTCCCCTTCAGAAGTCCCCTGCCCTCCAAGGTGTAGGTATAAGTCCCACCTCTTAGGGGGTGTGTTCACCTCAGGATAAAATTTGCCTATGAATTTCGTAGAGCATGCTCCCATCCCTTGCTTCTGCTTTCCTGGTCTACATGGGAAGGTGGTCCTGTAAGTCTATTCCTCCATTAAAACTGTCTATATTTTTACAATCTATCGGCATTCGCTTCCGCGGTTACATTTTGGCATCCAATGTTGGGCTATTTTGCCCCCAACTCAAGCGCATAGCCTGCTAGCTAACACAGCATGCTCCCAGGTGTCGTTTTCTTAGCTCATGACTCAGGCCCCAGTGCTGAGTCCGAGATACACTCGGCCTTCAGGCCCATAATATCCAGAGAGGCAGGCGGGTCTCTGTGAGTTCGAGGCCCGCTCGCAGTGGTGGCCTATGCCTTTAATCCCAGCACTCGGGAGGCAGAGACAGGCGGATCTCTGTGAGTTTGAGGCCAACCTGGTCTACAAGAGCTAGTTCCAAGACAGGCTCCAAAACCACAGAGACCACCACCGGCAGGAACCAGTCGTTGCAGTTAAAAAACAAAATTCTTTTATAATTAAAATGTCTCAACATGTTACCATTCAAGAATTTAACAGTTTTTTTAATTGTACCATGTGGGAGATTTTACAAGAGGTGTCTATCACCCCACCTCTATGGATCTTTCTGGGATTCGTAGTTTTCCTTGGCACTATATGGTTTGATAATAGAAATATGATAAAGTCTTTACGAGCAGAGGTTGCACGCTTAAAAACAATTGAGAATGACAACAATCTTCTCAAGAATCAGTTTGAAGTTCTCCAGGAGGAGAACAGATCTTTGTTTAACATGACTCGATCAACTGAG
>NW_026071413.1:5564-7346 GCF_014885135.2 Alexandromys fortis
CTGATATTAAGGAGAAATTCATTACTATGGAAGAGGGAATAGTTTGTTTGGATCATAAGCTCCAGTCCCTTTCTGAAGGAACTGAAACATTAGCGGATGATATTAAGGAGAAACTCATTACTATGAAAGAGGGAACAACTGATTTGGGTTGTAAGCTTCAGTCCCTTTCTGTAGGAACTGAAATATTAACTGAGAGAATCAAAACTGCTGAATGTGACAATCGGATTTTGTCTAAAGCTTATGACAGATTGGCAGAAAGATTGTCAATACAAGAAGGCACGGTTTATGCCATAAAAATCATGTCCAAAGATGAGATGTTATCTCTAATGGACAAATTTCATACTTTAGAATCCTCAATGAAGGCTTTGGAACATAATTCTGGACAGGAGATTCAGATATTGCAGAAGGCAATGGTGAATAGAATTGAAAAGATTGATGAATTTCTAAATTCTGATGAAGAAGAGCAAAGGGTAGAAAGGCAAATTTTAACTACATCTGTGGGTAAATCTCTCCGGGACAATTTCCATAAAGCTCTACCTACAGCTCTACCTGCCTTTCCAGTAATAACAACAGAGAAGGTGATTGGTTCCAGAAACCCTAGTGTCATCAAGGAAGATGCATGGGGGCCTGTCCGTATGAATGACCTCAAAGAAATTAAACAGGCTTTCATGACTTTTGGGATGCATGCCTCTTTTGTTAAAGAGATGCTAAAATCTTGGGCCACGACAAATAGAGCAACGCCCTTGGACTGGCTCCAGCTGAGCTCTGCGGTACTTGAGACTGGACCGCAATTGAAATGGAAATGCTTACTCAGGCAAGAGGCTAGACTTTTAGAACAGCAGGAAAAAGCGAAGGGAATTGACATTTCCCTAGATAAAATTCTAGGTGAAGGGCTCTTTTCTGACCCTCAGGAACAAGCTAATTTGGATGACAACACACTTTCCATGTGTACTACATCAGCCTTAAGGGCTTGGGAAAGGGTACAAGACCCAGGACAGAGAATGGAATCATTTGTCACAGTTAAACAGGGTCAGAGAGAACCCTTTAGTGACTTTTTACAAAGACTAACTAAGGCTGTACAAATAGGGATATCTGACCCAGAAGCAAGACGTATAATGATTGAGTCTTTGGCTTATGAAAATGCAAATGTGGAATGTAAAAAGATTTTGGAGCCTTCAAAGCTCAGATCAGCACCCTTGGAAGAATGGGTCTTGCATACACTGAATGTTGATACATTTGATTATGGCAGTAAGCATGGGTAGAAGAAGCAATTTCCAATGGTAAAAGGAGACACCAGAATACCAAATGTTTTAATTGTTGCAAAATGGGTCATATGAAAAGGAACTGTAGACAACGGATTTTCAGAAATAATAATAATGCATCTTCTAGAAATAACAGAAATAGAAGGACTCAGCCTTCAGGTTTATATAGAAGATGTGGAAAAGGTAGACATTGTACGAATGAATGCAGGTCTACAAGAGATAGACAAGGCAACCTGATACAGACAGGAAACGTGAGAGGGGGGCCTCACAGGCCCCCATGGAAACATGGTTCAGTCATTTCCAGTCTCTGCAGAGAACGTGCCTCGGAAGGACAATTAGGAAGCCCCATGCCTACTGTTAAAAGCAATAATTATCAGAAAAATGAGTTACGTGTGTTTTGGCAAACTTCTATAAATGATCAAAGACCTAAGCTGAGAGTGTGTGTAAATGGCATTTTTAATACTGGCCTGCTGGACACAGGTGCTGATGTAAGTATCATTACCCCAGAATCTTGGCATCC
>NW_026071414.1:0-2676 GCF_014885135.2 Alexandromys fortis
TGCTCCTGATTTGGACCTTGAGATTTCAGTCCGGGGATCCAATGTGGGTCTCTGTCTCTGTCTCCTTTCATCGCCTGATGAAGGTTAATATTCAGGAGGATGCCTATATGGTTTTTTTGGGTTCTCCTTCTTATTTAGCTTCTCTAAGAACCCGAATTATAGGCTCAATGTCCTTTATTTATGGCTAGAAACCAAATATGAGTTATTACATCCCATGTTCCTCTTTTTGGGTCTGGCTTACCTCACTCAGGTTAGTGTTTTCTATTTCCATATGTACGTTTTCCTGCCAGGTATTTTGGACATAGTGTTTAATCCAAGTCACCTTTGAAACAATGATAGAAAGGCTGTAAATCCAAGGGTAGCCTGGACAGAGTAGTGGTATGTTGTCTTATCAAAATGAAATTTAAATTTCTAATTGATTTGAACACCAAGTTTAAAAGAGTTACCACTCTTCAAACAATATAGACATTCTATTTATTGTAGGTTTGGCACAATGAGGAAAATTCTTACAAGAAAAAGTTTGTGCAGAACTATAATAAATTATTAAGCAATGTTGTCAATCAGTTTACTTTAGAATAAATCACTGCAAAACATCCATAAAATGAAACTATAAAAAATGTTAAGTAGGTAACTGAAAATCAACATTGTACTATATGAAGTTACATGGTGTATATATACATATGTATGTATATTGGTTTGTTCATGTCTCAAAACAATTTCCTGTTGTCTAACTCAGTAAGGTGTGTCTCATCCTTGTGATCTTCCTTCCTTAGCCACCCCAGTGCTGGAGTGACTGGTATGTGTCACCACACATGGCTTAATGTTTTTTGTGTTGAGGCCACATTAGACCTTTAACCTTCTCTTCTTTATGCTAAAACAAAACAAACAAATGAATAAAAAGCCAGTGAACCAGAATGCAAAACAAAGTAAAACAAACTTTAAAAAGAAAAGAGCATTAAAACCTACAGTAGCTATCAACGATTTCAGTGCTCCACATGTCTAGTTAAAGGTAGCATTACAGATTCACCTTTCCAGGAGTTTGTTATGAATGACTAGTCATTTTAGAAATCAAACACAATTTTTCCAAAACTAATATCTGATCAATAAAGCAATATTTATCTATAACATCATCTAGTATACACAAAAAGTGGTTGCATGGAAAATTTGAGCTCTTTAAGAGAGAGAGGAGTGAGACATTAAAACCAGCTCAGCATTGATGTTGTAGCACATCCTACTCTTTGTCACTAATCCATAACCTTTCAAATACTAGAATCCTTTGCTCTCTTCCCAATCTTCCAGCAAAACATAAATTCTGTGACTTTCTTCCTGATGACCTGGGCTTTTCTTCTCACAGTAAGAAACGTCTTGTAGCACAAAAGCTTTGATATCCAAAGCATTTTTTTTCCTGATGCGACACAAAGAACTGACTTTGAAAGTAAAATCTGGCATATTATATCTGGTTTTCTTTCTCTTTGCAACTGAGAAGTTGTTTTCCTATTTTCTTTTCAGCATTGTAAAGAAATCCCTTTATATACACACTGCATCCCTCTTGGACTAAAATATGTCATGTAATAATCATCCATTTTTTATTCTTATATTCACATAAAAAGATTTCAACAATTGTGAAAAAAACTTTTATCTTTCAATAAAAATGATATTTTCAAGATTCTTATTTTCCAACATTCAAAAAGTTTGAGTCTTACAACCAAAGAATAACAGAAACTTCTGTTATCTTCCCTGAGTGAGGAACCTTCATGTTTTGGCATTAACAGAGGAATGTATGTAAAGGAAGAATTTGGCTACTTTTAGATACTATTTTTCTAAATTTACTACTTGGGTTTCAGTTGTTTTAATGTTTATTTTTTATGTTTACTATAGAAATAATTTTTGTTTTTTATTGGTGCATTAGTTACATTTCTTGTTTTTGTGACCAACGACCCAAGAAGAAGTAGTTTTGGGAAGAAGGGTCTGTTCAGAGGGGATATATGAAAAGGCATGGCAACAGAGATGAATGTGCCCAACTAGTCATCCACTCATATTGACAAAGCATATGGGAAACCTCAGGGACTGTCTTCCCCCTCAGGTAGATATTTCTGGAAACTCCCTCAAAGAATCACCAAGAGGTATGACGCCTGGGCAATTCCATATCTTCCAAGCTGGCAATGAAGACTAAACATCCCAGCTGACAATGCCAAAGACTACCTTAAAATGGCTGGTTAGTCTTTGTATTCCTTTTAACTTCCTTTAGGCAGGATATTATTAGATTGTGCAACCTTCAAGACAACCTTCACCTTCATCAAATATATGGTTCAAGTAGTTACACAATAAGCCACCTACAAGGAACCAAACCTCTGAGTCACTGCTAATGGTGTTGACAATGTTCCTTTTTGGAACAGACAACTGGTTACAGCCTTCTTTCAAAACTTCACAATCTCTATGTAGAAGAGTTAAAGTCATTGTTTTCTACATGATCCCAAGGGCTACAAAAGTTTATATGTCTATCCTATAGGAACATAAATGATTCTTAGTACAATGAAGAGTATTTTAGCAACATGAATTACTAAAAGATAAAACAAGGCACTGTAAATTAATTCTTGTTTAAATACTTAAAACAAATGAATTGCTTCACTGAACAGGTTCAGCGATAGTCTGGAGAGTAAATCAGTAGAACCACAA
>NW_026071415.1:0-2715 GCF_014885135.2 Alexandromys fortis
GCAGTCAGGGTTCCCTGCCCTGTGGAAAGTCCAAAGTCCTCCCCGCTCCATCCTGGTCTAGGAAGGTGGACATCCAAACTGGCTAGGCTCCCCCACTCCTCTCCCCCTCCCTCGAGTCAGCTGGATCTTCATACCACTAGTGCCTTGAGAGATTTTACCCTGCTATTCAGGGTTCTCCAGAGGTTCTGCATCCTGAAAGTCTTTTTCAAGGCTACCCCTCATGGTCTTCAAGAGGAACTTAGGTTAGGTTTATGGTGGTGTTTGCTGCCTCATTGTGCTAAGGATGGAACCCAGGAGCCTTGTTTCATGTAAGCCAAGCCCTCTACTGCTTCAATGTATCACCGGCCCTGATTTTAGTTTTTTGGGTTTTTGTTGTTGTTGTTGCTGCTGTTGTTTTCTTTAAGATAGAATCACATTCTGTAACCCAAAATGGCCTTAGATTTACAGCAATCTTCCTGCCTCAGCTTCTTATGCATTGAGATTGTACTTGTGAGCCACTATACCTGGTATAAATTTGGTTTTGTTGTTGTTGTTGTTTTGTGGGGTTTTTTTGGGGGGGGGACCTGTTTATTTGTTTCTTTTGAGGCAAGATCTTAAGCAACTCACCAAGTAGTCAAAGCTTACTTTGAACTCCTAATCCTTCTGTCTTCACCTCCCAAGTGCTAGAATTGTAGACTGTTACAAACAATGAACATGAAATTGCATGTAAGTTTTCATCTGCACATGTATTTTCATTTCTCTTGTGTTTATGCCTGGGAACCCATCCTGCTTCTTCAGATTGTATCTCTGGGCTTGAAACAGTAGAATGGATGGATCTTCTTTTCAGTTTGGAAGTCAAAGGCTTCTGTTACACTGGGATTAGTCAGAAGCAAGCAATGAAATGGGGAAGGAAGCAAAAATTATTCTTTGAGAAAAGGTTTCCAGACTTGTCAACATTTAAACATGCCTACCTGCATTTTTCTTCTTACCTCACACTACTTCGTGTACAGCTAGCATCCTACTTAAAAGCTATGAAGTAAACACAAAGGAAATTATATATGTAGGTTTCAAGCCTAGTGTGAAAACAAGCTATGCTGGCATCTCTGATTATGTGGCTGTATCAGACATATTAAAGCTCTTTTAAAAGTGCCATCCGTGAGTAGCAATAAAGCCCTGGGTTCTTAGATTGTCTTCATTTGTAACAGCGTATTATCTGTTTCCTGTTAGCCAAATCTTCAGACTTACTAGTACAGAATGGGGAAATGAAAAAAGAAAATAAACTTGGTCTTATATCTTTTTTTAAACTCATCTGTTCTTTTTAAAGACTTATTTTTAATTATGTATAGGTGTATGTCTGCATGTGGGTGTGTACAAATGATTGCAGATGCTTGAGATGCAGCATCAAATCTCCTGAAGCTGGAGTTATAGATAGTTGTCAGAATTAAACCCAGGTCCTGTGGAAGAGAATAGCAAGTGTTCTTAAATCCTGAGCCATTTCTCCAGCCCCTCTTTTTTTTATAGAATACTTTTAGTTACTTCTTGACAGTTTCATCATGTAAACAGTCTTGATTGTATGCATCCCAACACTCCTTCCTACTCCCCTAGGAACTCTCAGTTCCTCTCTCCCACCTCTTCTGACACCTCTAGCACATGCCCCTCTCCCTTTCATGGCCTTTCCCCTTTTTTTGTTAATAACCCACTAAGTCCGGTTAGTGCTGCCTATTAGAATGTTTACTGATCTTGTTTGACATGATCTTATGCTGATAACCATAGCTGCAATGAGTTCCGGGGTGTGATGCCCAGCATCTCACATTGCTTCCTATCCTCTGGCTCTTACATTCTTTCTGCCCTTCTGCAGTTTTCCTGAACTTATGTTGAAACATAAGAGGTGAATAGGTGCCCTATTTTGGGATGAGCCCTCAGCAGATCCTCTCAGCACCTCAACCAGTTAGGAGTGTACGTTAACTGTTGACCACTGCAGCACCTTGCCCAGTTAGGAGTATGCATTAACTGTTGACCACTGCAGCACCTTGCCCAGTTAGGAGTGTGCATTACTCTTGGCCACTGCAGAAAGAAGCCTCTCTGGTCAATGCTGAGGGCAGTGCTCATCTGTGGGTGTAAGCGTAAATATTAAAAAGGTAGTTCGACAACATGCTGTTTGAGAAAACAATGGTAATAAGTTCTTCCCCCAGAGCCTGTGCCCTTCAGAACCTTGGGCTTTTGACCAGGTTTACAGTACAAGGCCTAAATTCTTTCATGTAGAACAAGCTTCATATTCAATCTAAAAGCAATTGGTTACCACCTCACCTTTGTGCCATTGTTGCACCAGTGGGTGCATCTTGTCTGGGAGGCCAGTGTTGCAGCATGCAGGATTGGCTGCATGTCTCCTCCCCACAGTGGCCTGCATGGCACCTTCTGGCACTATAAAAATCAGTCAGCAGAAACTTTCAGGCCAATTCCAGATTGATTCCTATATACTGCAGCTGAAGTCTATTATGTATTCAGCAGTAGGGGCATACCATCTAATTCTGTAGGCAGCTAAGAGCAATGACAATAGCCTGTATTTGGGGGGATACCTGTAAAGTCTCCCTGACTAATAGCATGTAGAGAAGGAACCCATACCTAGTACTGGTGATTTTCACTTAATAGCCCATGTTTTCTGTGAGAATCATTGTCCACCTATACAATATAGCTGTGTTCAAATTCCTATTCTTTTTTTTATTATTATTATTATTA
>NW_026071416.1:0-2799 GCF_014885135.2 Alexandromys fortis
TTTTTTTTTTTTTTTTTTTTTTTTTTTTTTTTTTTTTTTTTTTTTTTTTTTTTTTTTTTTTTTTTTTTTTTTTTTTTTTTTTGTCCTAAGGTGATTGAAAGTTTGCTGGGTATGGTAGTCTGGGCTGGCATCCGTGGTCTCTTAATGTCTGCATAACGCTTGACCATGACCTTCCGGCTTTCATTGTCTCCACTGAGAAGTCAGGTGTAATTCTGATAGGTTTACCTTTATATGTTACTTGGCCTTTTTCCTTTGCAGCTCTTAATATTCTTTATTTACTTGGTATGTTTAGTGTTTTGATTATTATGTGGCGAGGGGACTTTTTTTGATTCAGTCTATTTGGTGTTCTGTAAGCTTCTTGTATATTCATAGGCATATCTTTCTTTAGGTTGGGGAAGTTTTCTTCTATGATTTTGTTAAATATATTTTCTGTGCCTTTGAGTTGAAGCTATTCTTCTTCTATACCTATTATTCTTAGGTTTGGCCTTTTCATAGTGCCCCATATTTCCTGGATATTTTAGATTAAGCTTTTGTTAGATTTAATGTTTTCTTTGACTGATGAGTCTATTTTCTCTATTGTATCTTCAGCGCTTGAGATTCTCTCTCCCATTTCTTGTATTCTGCTGTTCATGCTTGAGTTTGTGATTCCTGATTGTTTTCTCATGATTTCTGTTTCGATAATTCCCTCAGCTTGTGTTTTCTTTATTGTCTCTATTTCAGTTTTCAAGTCTTAAATAGTTTCTTTCATATGTTTGCTTTTTTTTAGTTTTCTTTAAGGGATTTGCTGATGTCTTTCAATTTTTTTGTTTTTTCCTCCATTTCTTTGAGGGAATTTCTCATTTCCTCTTTAAGAGTTTCAAACATTCTCCTAAAGTTATTTTTCAGGTCATTTTCTTCTGCTTCATTTATATTTGGTTGTTCAAGTCTTGCTGCTGTAGGGTCTTTAGGTGTCGTGTTGCTCTTTGTCGTATTGTGTGTGTTCTTACCTTTTCTACTCATCTTTTCCTCTAGTTAGGTGTGGTTGGAGCTGTCTATGATTCTGTTGATTAATCTTCTAGGTGCCAGTGAATTCAAGGCTCAGATGGATTGTTCCTTGTGGTACAGTCAGTGCCATGGTTCTAGTTTCCCCTTTAGTCACTCTGTGTTTTTGGAGGTCACTCAGTGCTCCCAGGCTTTGCTCCACTCCCTTGGAATTTGCTGTCTCAGGCCTGCTCTAGCCTAGATTGTCAGCTCAGACCTGTTTCTGTAAATGTACTTGGTCTGGATCTATTCCTACAGAGTCCCTGACTTGGAGTTGGTCCTGTAAATGACTCTGGCTCCGTTCTACTCCCTCAAAGTTCCCAGGCTCCGCTCCCAGCTTTTCTATTTTCATTAGAAGGTCTCTTTCTTCGTCAGTGTTTTATTGCTATGAAGATTTACCACGACCATGGCAACTCTTATAAAGGAAAATAATTAAGTGAGTTTGGCTTACAGTTTCAGAGGTTTAGTTCATTATCATCATGGTAGGAAGAAGGGAGGCATGTAGCAGACATGGTACCAGAGTCCTCTCCAGCTGAGAGTTCTACTTCCAGTTCAACAGACAGCAGAAAGAGAGAGACACTGGGCCCAGCCTGAGCGTTTGACCCCCCCCCCACCGACATTTCCCCCAACAAGGCCACACCCACTCCAACAAGGCAATGCGTCCTACTCCCAATCAAGGAGCGCCACTTCCTAATGACCAAGCATTCAAATCTCTGAGCTTATGCGGACTCGTCTTATGTAAACCACCACCAGTTCTTCCCTCCTGAATCTTCTTTTTCCTCTTACAGTGTAGAATCTAAACCCTGAACTCCTCCAGCCCCACCTCAGGCATCACTTCTTCTGTGAAGCCTTGCTTCCAGGCTGGCTCTGCATCTCCTCCCTGACTGCAGTGCATACCTGATGTAGGCTGCCTGCCTTGCTATCACCACGGACCTCCATTTCCTTTTTCCTATAGGTAGGCTTCGGGGAGTATCTTCCAGATCTCCAGCTCACCTATATGCTGCCTACTACCATGCCTGGCAATTGTAGAGATTCCAAGACCTAATGCAATGGATCCAAGTGGCTTTTGCTGACCCACTTAAGAAAAACATTTTTCTTTATTCAAACTAGCACTTTCCCTTTTCTTGCAGGGCAGAGGAAGGATCAGTGTAGGTCTTAGAAACATTCTCCTTACAGCTGAGTAGCACATCGGGGTGCACGTCATTCCATGGGCACCCTGAACTGCACAATCTGCCAGGGACTATCTGCCCCAAGTCCCTGTCCTTGGGGAGTGTCTCCCCCCATCTCCACCCCACAACCTCAACCTCCATCAGAAACAGAAACCAGAAAATGGCTGATAGCCCAAATTTGAGTCACATTTCTCAAAAGAAGCTAACCAACAGTCTTAGGACATTGAGATCCTAAAGATGAGAAAGGCTGAGGGAGTTTGGCTGACTGCTGGTGGTCAGAGGTACATAGCGGTGAAATGCTAGGAGGTATAGGTGGGATCATGCACACATGCACGTGTGTGTGCAAGCACACACACACGCACACACAAGCCTAACAGTGGAAAGGGGTGAGAAAGCCTACCAGTCATCATTGTGCCCTAAATGTACACTGTGGTAACGTTGGGTGGCATAGGGATGGGGCAGACAGAAGGAAACTGAACTTTTGTGGCCCCTTTCCATAAATCTAGAAACTATTACAGAAAAACAAAACAAAAAACCTGTTCTGAGTCCTGAATCAATCAATCTCTCTCTCTCTCTCTCTCTCTCTCTCTCTCTCTCTCTCTCTCTCTCT
>NW_026071417.1:0-2773 GCF_014885135.2 Alexandromys fortis
ATATATCAACACAGTGGCCTCACTTATGCATCCTCTTACACTGGTTTGTTGGGTGGGGGATACACGTACCACTGTCAGGCTTAGCATTACATACCTTTACCTGCTGAGCCACCTAGTGGCCCTCACCCATTTATTCTCTACAGGAAATTATCTCCAGAGCCCAGGTTCAAAAATGTTCTAAGGAGTCTGACACCATCATCACTCTTCCTTCTCTGGATTAAAAGGGGTCTAACTCTACCACGTGAACTTCAAAACACTGGGAAAGCACTGTTCATGGTGAAAACCTCCTATGTAATAACTGGGAGTGGTTAGAAGCAGGAGGTTTTGGAGTGGGGAGAAGACTCAGCTGAATCCCCAGTACTGATTTTAAAGTCAGGCTATGACTCCGGTGCTGGAGACAGGAGGGTCCCTGGAGCTTGCTAGCCACGTCCAGTAAGCAAAAGATCTGTCCCACCAGAGCTATTCCATGTACGTAGTATCCCATATCTTTGCTTTAACCCTTGCCACCATGGGCAGGCTTTGTAACTTTTTCCCTTGGGGCACAGGGATTCAGTCTTTAGCCCAGGTTGGTCCTGAACTCAGCATTTTCAGCTTCAGTCTCCGGAGTGAAGGCAGTCCTATGCTGAGTTGTCTAGCTCATGCGAGCTTCTTTAGAGCTCTCCAAATCGTTGCCATTCCTTTACCTTAAGGCTTTCAGTTTCAAACTCTTCCTTAAAATTCTGTCCCAGGGCCAGCAAAATGCCTCAGGGGGTAAAGGCACTTGCTGCCAAGTTTGATCCCTCGAACTCACGTGGTAGAAGGAAAGAACTTCCTGTAGGCTGTCTCTTGACTTGCGCACACACACTAGGGCAGTGCATGTGTGCATATCACAAATAAATACATGTAGCTGAAAACTGTTAATACTTCATCCCATGGGGGCTGGGAAGACGGCTCAGTGGGTAAAGTGTTTGCCGAACAAGCATGAGGACCTGAGCTTGTTTAGAATTCACACAAAAAAATCTGGGTGTGGCAGCACATGTTTGTAATCCTGGCACTAGGGAGGCTAAGACTCGGGGGTTCCCTAGGGTGCACTGTCTAGCCGAGCTAGCCTACTTGGTGAGCTCCAGACCAGTGTAAGGCTGGGGAGATGGCTCAGAGGGCAAAGTGCGGCAGTCCGAGGGTGAAGATCTGAGTTCAGATCCCCAAGTAAAGCTGAACCCAATGATGCACATTTGTCATCCTGGCACTCCTACAGGAATCCGGGGTAGCTCACAGCCAACTAGCTTTATGCCACAGCAAAAGAGGGACCCTCAAACACTGTTAGGACTGACACCTGATCTACACACACACACACACACACACACACACACACACACAGAGCACTGTGCTTCCAGTTCTTTTTCTTCCAATACATTCAGTCTTAAATTCACTAATTGCCTTCAATTTTACACTTAACGTATTTATGTGTGTGCATGTGCCACCGTATGAAAGTGGAGGCCAGAGGACAACATGAAAGAGTTGACTCTTTCCTCCCTCCAGAGTCCTGGGCCTCAAGCACCTTTATCTAATGAGCCATCAGTTTTAAAATGTTTTCATCGCACCAAAGACACCTACAGCTTACTTCATTGTCAGTCCCCCAGCCACTGGCAACCACAAACCCACGGTGTCTGTGGAAAATGCTTACTCTGGACACTTCAAGTTCACTTATGTATCAGAGCTTTCTTTTCATTGCTGAGTAATATTTCACCATGTGGATGGGCTACATGCTATTTACCTATCAGATCAGCATGGACATCTGGGTTTATCTCCATTACTGGGCCTTTATGAACAATCCTAGGGGTGTCTGTGCACAGATGGACCCTGGCTTACAACAGCTTGTCTTATGATTTCTCGACTTTATGACTGTACAAAAGTAGCATGCATCCATGCAATAGAAACTATAGTCTGGGGCTTGGTAGATAAAGGTGCTTGCGGTACAAACCCGATGACCTAGCTTTGATTCCTGGGACCTACGTGATGGAAGGAGATAACAGACTTCACAGAGTTGTCCTCTGACCTCCGCTTGAGTGCCACGGCAGACATGTGCCCTCCCCCAACTAAATGAACAAAACATTAAAAGAGAAACTACTGTGCTCGTAGTCTAACATGTGCTAGTTAGACTGTATTACAATGTATTTTTTCTTTTGGTGGTCCTAGGACTCTAGGTCCTCATAACCATAAGGCAGTCTTGGTACCACTGACCTACAACCACAGCAGAACTGTTTTTACTTTTTATTTCAAGACAGTCTCAGTAGGTTGCCCAAGGTGACCTCAAATTCAACCTGTAGTCTAGGCAGGCTTTGAACTTATGATCCTCCTGCTTCAGCTTCTCAAGTAGTTGGAATGGTGCACCTGTACCACCAGACCAGGCTTTATTTATTTAAAATTATCTTATGGGGTTGGAGAGATGGCTCGGAGGGTAAAGGCACCTGCTGCCAAACCTGGCAACCCGAGTTCAATCCCCAGGACTAACACGGAAGAAGGAGAGAACCAATTTCCCCAACTTATTATCATCTGCTGACCCTCTACACATGCCCACACACTACATATACAAACATACAACCCACCCCACACAATAATACAAGCCGTTAAAAGCTTTAAAAGTAACAGGTTTCTTTATGACACTCTCATAGTTAATTTTGGTAGATAAATCTCCATCCTGCCTTCCCCAATAAACCCTTCCACCCTCAATATTTTCCCTCTCACTTTCATTATCTTATGTGTTCTGTTGCCCCCCCCTCACAGGTCCCTTTCT
>NW_026071418.1:0-2765 GCF_014885135.2 Alexandromys fortis
AGAGGCAGGCGGATCTCTGTGAGTTCGAGACCAGCCTGGTCTACAGAGCTAGTTCCAGGACAGGCTCCAAAGCCACAGAGAAACCCTGTCTCGAAAAACCAAAAATAAATAAATAAATAAATAAATAAATAAAAACTTCAGATATATAATATATGGCATACTGCATATAGAATGAATATAAATTACATACATGATGAATGAAACTTTATATATATGATAACTGAACTTTATATATATGATAACATCTGGGAATGAGCTTTTAATTTTTAGAATTAGTTTTGTCATGAAATTCGCATTTATGCTTACACCTTGGGGGTTTCGGGATGCATACATCACGATCTTGATCCTAAACATTTGTAATAACCTCCCATTTCCTTGGTTCATGTTTGCATTCAGCTCCTTTACCCTACATTCTGGTATAAGGCAGGCTGATGTTGTTGCTACCTCTTTGCTGTTTCTGAGATTTGATAGAAATGTAAGCCTACAGCATTAACTTTTTACGAAATCTCTTGGCTAATATAATGCTTTGTAACAAGTCAGTGTTGCTGCATGTGTCGAGAGTTGGTCTCTTTTTGTTGCTAAGTAGTGTTCCTTTGTGTGGTTGTGCTACCCTTTATCAGTTTACTGTGGATATTTGGTTTCTCTGCAGTTTTTGATTATTGCAAATAAACTATAGTGACAGTTCAAATGCACCTCTTTGTGAGGAAATGCCTTCATGAATAAGATATGGTAGTATGTTTCCATAAGAAGTTTGTCATGCATTCTCTTTCCGAGTCAGGGTCTCACTGTGTAGTCCTGGCCATCCTGGAACACACTATGTTGACCAGGCCGTCCTGGAACTCAAAGAGATTATTCTTCCTCTGCATCCCCAGCATTGGAATTAAATGCTGCATTCTTGTGCCTATTTTTGAACAACATATTTGTTTTAATCTCTCAGTTAAAACAAAAAGAACCACATGTCTTCGGATTGTTCCATGACATCATAGTGAAAGGACTGCACAGTCCTTAAACATGCCAGTGTTTTTCCGGAGTGCATCGTCTGGAACGGCAGGGTCAAGGCAGTTCAGCTCCAGGGGTGGCATTATAAATATTCCAAAAGAACAGGACTTGAGATAAGCACATAAAAGCAGTATGTGCATGATCTTTTGGAGTTTAATTCTAGTATGAGAGTTGGTCCTACTATTGCCCCTTCCAGTCACTCGCCAACAAGCATTCTTGCACCTGTTAGTAGCTCTTAGTCTACTTCATTAACTTTTCTCTGAAGGTATTTCTGCTGGTAGATAAAGCCAAAGGTGACATCATATGTATTTTCAGCTAGTGAAATCCATCCATATATTTGTGTTCTTACTATTTTCCAATTTAGATTAACTTGTTCTTAAGACTTTAAAAGTATGACGTACCTCAGGAGATTTTACATTATTATTCTAATTTAAATATGAATGTAGCCCTGGATCAAGGAGCAATATCTCTAGGATGTAGTATCAGGATATAATTCCAAAAGGATGTGTGCTAATATAATATTTGTTTCTCTGTTATTTAGTAATAACCAAAGCTGATGGCTATAAGAGGCTATACCTGCAAAGAAATGTATTTATTCAAAGCATGTGTGTGTGTGGGGGGGAGCAAATTAGAGAATTGTTTATACAGTGTGAATCATTTTACACAGTAACTGTTTAGATCAGGAACTATATCACATGAGATAAAATATACCTGGAAGAGCATACATGGAGATACCTTTGGAGGCCAGGATTAAGAAATGGAGATGAAGATTTTCATGTCTAAATTTTTATCTTATAAGTTATTTGAATTGCTTCAATATGAATGTGCTCGTAAAGCATTTTAAATTAAAATGCAAACCACTAAGCAAAAGAAGAAAACAAGCGATAAAGACCGATTTTCCTTGAGTGCTTCCAGTGAACACGGTGCTCTTCATGAGTTACATACTCACTCAGTTGCTAGAGGTGCATGACAAGGTGATCTACTGAGAACTCTTGGTGCATGATGAGTCAGAAACATAAGATTTTGGTTCTATATCTACGTCAATGTTTGAGGGAAAGGTTTCAAGTAAAAATGCTAACTATAGGCATTAGGGAAGATTAGTGATTATCAATAACGTTTTTAGCATGGCCAGAACGACTCCAGAGATTGTGGCTGGCTTGTTGTATAAACCAGGGGAAAAGCAAAGATGTGTTCTTTAGCTTCTAATGTCTCCAGTGGTTCATGGGATTTTAATTAAGGAGAAAATTTGATATTTGATATATTCCAAGGACTCTTTTCTGAGAAAGAAAGTTTCAAACTAAAAGGTATGCACTTTGAAGTTTCTTTTCTTTTTCTTTTTTCTTTTTTGTTTGCTCCAGACAGAAAAATCTGAGTAAGTTCTTACAAGAACTGTATTACTTTAGCTAGAAAGAATTCTCATGTTTCCCTGGGTTATTGTGTTATTGAGAGAGGCTAACAAATGACTTCCTCTTTGAAATAGTTGCCTAACTACTGAAAGGGGGAAAACAGGCCATATGCCAGGACTTTGAATGCATTTCAGATTCTTTTCCATTCCAAAAATATTTGCTTCTCACACCTTTATTCCCAGCATGGCAGAGGCAGGCTGATCTCCGAGAGTTCCTGGCCAGCCTGGTCTACATAGTGAAGCCAGCACAACCAGGGCTACACAAAGAAACCCTGTCTGGAAAAACAAAACAAAAACAAAACATACTAAGAAAACTTGTGCATACATTAGTTAATATATTTTTTTTTTTTTTTTTTTTTTT
>NW_026071419.1:0-2791 GCF_014885135.2 Alexandromys fortis
TGGCATATCCTGCCTAAACAACAGAATATTTAACTGTTGGGTCAAAATAGGGCCTGTACCTGGAGGCCTGTAAGACAGAGGAAAGCCTGGCTTGAGTTTGAAGGATGATCTCAAAGCTACTCAGTGAGAATGAGACAGCAAAATCTAGGGAGACACCCCTTCAGCCAGAGGGAGGGCTTGACTGTCTCTAATTGGTGGAGGTACATCACACAATATCACTTAACCCAAATAAGCTGATGCTCACAGTAATAAACTGAGTTCCTGCTTTGACTTGACTCCCTATAGTGTCTGATTGTCCTGCAAGGGGGCTGCAGATCTGATTTTCTTGTATTGTGGGGCTGCAGAATGGGCAGATAGCACACTCACCTTTCCCTGGGGAATACAGATAAGGAGGCCTGGCACTTAAATAAAGAATATATTTGCTTGATAGATATTTCAAGTACTGAAGCAAGAAATTGTTCTGTTTGTCCTTTGTGTCATTTAAAAGCAGTCTTTTGCCTCTTCTCCCGTTTCTGTATTGGGGTATATAAGCATAAGGAAAATAAAAACAGGCATATTCAGCATTAGTACTGAATACTCCTCCCAGTTCTATCCTATGTCTCTGTATTTCTTTCGTATCTCTGTTCCTCCTATCTAATTATTCTAATCCACATGCCCACACCCTGGAACGTGTGAACCCTATCAAGGCTGGAACCCAATAGATGTCACCCCAATGTGTGGCTAAAACATCATGGTCCGTCTCTCTGCTTCTTTCAAACGTTACCACATCCTTCTTTCTCAACAATATACAAACACCAGACCTTTCTTCTCTCTCTCTCCTCTCTCTCCCCTCTCTCTCTCTCTCTCTCTCTCTCTCTCTCTCTCTCTCTCTCTCTCTCTCTCTAGTAAAATTACATGCTGAAGCTTCAGAGGCAAGAAAATATGGCTTGAATTTATCCAAATCCTCTCAAGGACAAGCATAGGTTGAGATTATGTGCAAACCACTTTTGCCCTAATTAAGTCTACCCCAATAAAAAGTGTTCATGGTTTATGTGTGGTTATTTGGAGAAATCCAGTGTCTCAAGTTCTACTGAAGGCAAAAAGACGCTGCGTTAATATAAAGAGTAACCTGGAATATCATTATATATAAAAAAGAAAAAAAAACAAATGATACTCATTTGGCTTCTTGAACACATGGACTATGAGTTTTCAGTAACGAGTCATGCCTTGTCCAACTTCTGCACATACGTATGTATGCAGGCCACACACTGCAGCAGTGCCCAGGAACTTAGGTTGGTGGGGTCCTAAGAGAGCACCTCCCAGAGCATAGGCAAACTGTGCCTTGGTTCACATGGGACAGTGTTTCTAGTGTGACCATATTGCTACAGAACTCCTGGCTGGTGGTCTTAGAAAGAAAAATGTTTCAGAAATAGATCTTCTGAAAACATGGGTTGATGAGAATGCATATCTGTGTTCATGTGTACATAATGAGTGTCTCTTAAGTTAGATTCAGATTTTAGAGTGGATGTTTAGACATTATGAGGCATCTTGTGGATGAGACTCTAGTCTAAATGGGAAATTCATTTATATACATCATGTGTGTCTTATACACATAACCTGAAGGTAATTTCATATAGTAGTTCATGGCTTTGTGTGGGGGTGGAAAGGTGTGTGTGTGTGTGTGTGTGTGTGTGTGTGTGTGGTATTCACATATATGGGTACTTGAGCCTAGAGAGGCCAGAGGAAGGCATTGGTTCCTTCCTCTACAACTTTACACTTTCTTGCCTTAAGACAGGGTCTCTCACTGTAACTGAAGGTAGGCTGGTTGCCAGCAAGGACCTGTCACCACTCTCCCCACCCTGCCACCCAGTGTCAGGGTTCCAGGTTAGGTTACTCACACTCATTTTTTTATGTGAGTGCTGGAATCCAGAAACAGTTTCTTATGCAAGTGTTCTACCCACTGAGCTATTTCTCCTATTCCTAGCCTGCATTTTGGCTTTGCTGCATTACATGCAGAACTCAAAGAATTTCACATTTTTCAGTGGTATGCATATCAGATTTTGAGATTAGGGAGACTCAATCTGTACTCCCAATAATCAATAAAGCAATTCCTACTTTGTAAACTTGAGCTTTGGGGAAGAGCTGAAGAAGAGACTAGGCTTTATGAGCTCTAAAATGAGCAATAAAACAGATGTGGGAACACCTGTCTGCAATACCAGCAGTAAAGCCGAGGGCGCAAGGATCCTGAGTTTGAGGTTAGGGTTGGCCACAAGATGGATGCAAGGCCAGTCTTGGCTACAAAGTCAGACTTTGCCAATAAAAAAAGTTAAAAGTCACTCTGTGTGCAGAGAGTTCTGGGTTTTAATGATACCACTGAATTTTGACTATGTCAGGGAAAGCACAAATTCCTTTACATTTTGCCCATTTTCACATTTCACATTTTCACAGCTGCCTTATGAATACCTTGTATTGTTCCATAATAACAATGAATTCAGAAAACTCAGTGTCGCAGGAGTAGCCATGAGGAGGTTAGGGCTCTGGTTGAGGTGTAACTGATTACTTGAAACTTTAGTCTCAGGTTTTTTTGGTTTTGTTTTATTTTACTTTTATTGTTTCTTTGTGGATTTCACACCATGAATTCTGACAGAACTTAGCTCCCCATGTCCTCACATCCACCCCCTGTCCTTACAACCCCCTCAATAAAAACCAAAGAAACAAAACAAAATAAAAACAGAGAATGAAGAAGAAGAGGAAGAGGATGTTGCAGGAAGTGAGCAGCTTTAGCTTGCCCCACCGTGGTACTGGTTAAATA
>NW_026071420.1:0-2773 GCF_014885135.2 Alexandromys fortis
GAGAGAGAGAGAGAGAGAGAGAGAGAGAGAGAGAGAGAGAGAGAGAGAGAGAGAGAGGAGACTGGGCATGATTATATAGTTGTTCTACATGGGATTCGTGTATATGCATGTTTGTTTATGTCTGCTCTCAGAACAGAGCTGTGTATTTACATATATGCAGTGTACAGTGTGGATACCAATGTGGGGAGGCAGTCCTGGGTGTGCATATGTGGTTGTATTAAATTATCATTGCGTATTCTTCCACAGTCCCCTGATCAAGAGATAAAAATCTATGTCCTCTTCTCCTTGTGTGTGGGTGGACTAAGACTCACTTGTGAGTGTGACCAAAATGTCATCGTGGTATTTCAGGTAAGCCACAGAGGCCATACAGTCCCTGACTTATTCGTGGAACAGTTGTTCTTAGAGTAAGCTCGGAGATTACCACGGAGAGCATGCCAAAATCTAAGAAAAGGAAGAGAAGGGGGGAGGGAGGGACAGAGGGAGGGAAGGAGGAAGGGAGGGAGGAGAGAATGTCTGCTGAGTTTCTAGTCTTTCAAGCCAGCCTCATTTAGCTGCTAGGTAGGTAGAGGAAGAGGCCTTTAAACATGCCTCTCTTAGCCGAGGCCCTGAATGCTGTAAATTCTGAGTCTACAGGGCTCACGAGCATGTAGGGTGGCCTGGTTTCACATCACCAAGACCAGAGTAATTTTCTAAGCAGCAACACAGGATAACTAGCAGGGTCTGAACATCTTTGTAAGTAGATACAGATGCGTGCACATGTGCCTGTGTGTGCACGTGTACCTCTGTGCACGCATGTGTGTCTTTGTGTTCATGCATATATTCATTTGCATGTGCATTTCCATGTAGCACAAATTTGTGTGTAGCCATGTGGCTTGCACACGTGTGTGCAGTAGTGTGAACATGTACACATGTACATATGTGTTACCGAGGACTCCCTATTCTTCCACTCAGAATTTCATGGAGCATGCCTATGCCAGTTGGTCAGAGAACAAAGCAAAAACCAGTTCCTCGTGGGAATTTGCATTGCAAAAGACAGACAGACAGACAGACAAGAAATGACAGACTGAAGGAAAAGTGTAATGACTACATGGTGTGGAAATAGCTACTCGGCAAAAACCAGAGCTAAACGAGGAGGTTGGAGGGCTGGGGATGACTCACAGTTGTCCATGGCTTAGCCCGGGTGGGTCTTTAAGATGACTGTCACGGCTCCCCGTCGTTGCCAATCTGACTGAATCTTGCTTGAATTACCTAGGGGACACACCTCTGGGTGCCTCCAACTCATCGTGAAAGGGGGCAGTGCCACCTCGTGGGCCAGGATCCTTATGGAATAGAAAAGCCAGCTACACTTGAGCACTCACCTCTGACTTCTGACTGACTGAGCATGAAATATGACCAAATCACCTCCCACTCCTGCCACTATGCCTTCTCCACCATGGTGGACTGCACCCTTAGACCTCGCCTTCTCCACCATGGTGGACTGCACCCTTAAACCTCGCCTTCTCCACCATGGTGGACTGCACCCTTAAACCACGCCTTCTCCACCCTTAAACTAGGAGCCAAAGTGAACCCTCCCCTCCCTAAAGAGCTTTTGCTTGGTGTTCCATCACAGTAAGGAGAAAACTGATTTCACAGAAGGCCATTCCAGAACCTGGTGGGGCTCACTTGACTGTGAGTGGTGTCCCTATATGAAAATAGCCAGAGACACACTCATAGAAAAAGGCCACGTGAAGACAATGGAGTGGATGGAGATCGGAGTGACAGGTCTACAAACCACCGTGCACGGAGGGTGCTCTGAAAACAGCAGCAGCCGGGGAGAGGAAAGGGAGACTCCCCTACAGACCACCCCTCCAATCTGTGCCCTGACAACAGACTCTAGGGAAGGGAGAGTAAGGGGAGAAATTAGAACTGGATGTGGTGGCACATGGCTGCAGTCCTAGCTTGAGTTCAAGGCCGGGTATATTCTGGGCTACATGAGCCTCTGTCTCCAAAAAGCTAAACAGAAATAAGGTTCCTAAAATAATCTTGTTCACAACAGTGACGCAGACCCTGCAGAGTGGAAATGTTGACTGCAGCTGTTGGATTTGAGGGGGCTTGGTGGGGGTGAGGGGGCAGTCAATACAAGGTTTTTCTGGGCCTCCAACACAGATCCGCCTGCCTCTGTTCTCAGAGTGCTGTAATTAAAGGTGTGCGCCACCACACCCCGAGACTACAGGTCTTTGAAGGAGGTTTTCCCAATGGATTAGAGTATGAGGGAAGAGTCAATGGTAACACCAACCGAGAATGGGAATCTGGAAGGAGAGAGTCATGATCCCAGAAGGTGAAAAGGGTGATGGGAGGATCAGGTTTAGGGTGGGAGACGGCAGGTATGTGCGCCACCTGCAGGTTATTGTGTGCACCTGCAGGTAGTCGTGTGTGCTTGCAGGACAGTCTGTACACTCATGTATTGTGAGGGTGAGGGTCTGCATGGATGCTTGGATGTGCCATGGCCTCATACGGGTCTTTGGCTTTCATATGTGTCCGTGGGTGAGCATTTTGGGTTTTCTAATCTTTATTTTATGTTCATTGGTTTTGCCTGCATGAAGGTGTCAAAAACCTTAGAACTGGTTACAGACAGGTGTGAGTTGCCCTGTGGATGCTGGGAATTTAACCCAGATCCTCTGGAAGAACAGTCAGTGTTTTTAACCACTGAGTCATCTCTCCAGCTCACATTTTGGTTTTAAAGGCTCAGATTGTTCTCTCTCTCTCTCTCTCTCTCTCTCTCTCTCTCTCTCTC
>NW_026071421.1:0-2782 GCF_014885135.2 Alexandromys fortis
CTTCATCGCGTATGCCCAGGAGAGCGAAATAGGGCCTCTGCTCCAGAGAGCAGAGCTGTCGAGTCTGAGCTCACTTCCTCTTCCTCCCAGCATCCTGTTCTGTTTACTCCTCCCACCTATGTTTTAACCTATCAGGGCCAAGGAGTTTCTTTATTGCTTAACCAATGAAATCAACAGATTGATATATGACACTCCCACATCATACTATAGCTGCTGCATTGGAGCCTTTTTGTAGCTTTTTCATTATAGAGAGTATATGTGGCAATTTCTCTCCATAGGCATATCTCTAGAGAATGGTAAAACACACATTAAATGTGTCCATCAAGAGAAAAGGTTATCAACTCTCAGTGTGCTTTCCTCATCTCCCCACAGAGGGAAGCAGATGTGCTTAGCCTTCAGAAGCTCTTGCTTTCAGAGATTTATTTATGTGTTTATTCTGTGTGTATGTGTGCATCACATGTGTTTGGGTACCCACGGGGGCTGGAAGAGACACCACATCCTCTAGAACTGAAGTTACCGAAGTTGTCCAACTGATGTGAGTGCTGGACCCTGAACTCAGGTCCCCTGGAAGAGCAGAAAGAACTCTTAATCATTGAGTCATCGCTCTAGTCCTTCGGGAGCTAATTTTACAAAGCTATTTTGGAAATCGAAAGATTCAATTTACTAGCCCTGTAGTTATGCTTCTTGCAAAATCCAAGTGAGAGGGGTTTTGGAAAGCTCATATTGGAAAAGGTCTTCACTGAGAAATGTCTGATGAGAAAATGCCACTGAACTATCTTACAGCAAATGACAAAGAATACAGAATACTGTCTGTGTGCATTAGCTCAAAAGGTTAGTCTAGTGTGATCACTAATGAAAATAAAAGACTTTGACATTTCTACTTCATAGACAATCATCCTGCAGTTAATTAAAGTGGCCATAGTCGCGGTGGACAAAATGCAACTAATGGCTGGCTCATTGCTAGGATCATATTTTCTGTAATGTAATAACGTAATACTGTAATCATGTGTTTGTACATTTATGCATATGCACATATATGCACTCTTGGGTATTGGCCTCGTAAATGTCATTATACCACTCAACCCTTGAGTCTTATTTACTTCCTTGATGGCATTCCACTTTACTCCTTATCAGAGAAAACCAGCCAGCAAAAAAGAAAAATTTAAGAGTGAGTAATGTGAAGAAATGGCCATGATATTACTAAATCCAGGAACTAAAACAAACCTAACCATTTCTGAACCAAACAGAATCTGTCAACTTGCCACGTGAGCTCATGATTTTTAACCCTCCATTACAAGTATTGCAGCTTGCACATTGCATGGCATTAATCTTGCCATGGTGTCTAACTTGATTTGGAGAAAGCAAATGACCTTTACTTACATACCCATAAACACTTGAGGGAATGAGGCAGACAACACACTCACAGATGATCAAAACTGAAGGAAGACAGGCTATTATACAATACTGTATTCTACAGGTGACAAGAGAGTGAAAACAATTGAATTCCTAGTGCGAAAACATCAAGTCAAGAAAGCTTGTATTTTAGGAAAGACAGGATTTTATTGGCTAGCTCCATATGACTGTCAGGTGCCAAGGACTTGGGTGTAGAGAGGTGAATTTCATAAAACAGATTCTGCTTCCTCATTTGGCTAAGACCACTGTCTTTGGAGGGACAGGGAAGTGCTTCAGGCTTTCTTTACTAGCTGTTTGTTCTGCCTTCCCCCCCCCCCCCCCGAACTTAAAAGGTTAGGTTGTGCTGTGCCACAGTGTTTTCACATTTCACTGATTGGATGAAGTTAGCAATGTGTGGTACAAAGGCTTTCATGTTTATCTATTGAGACTGTGCATGTACTGTGCCAATTTCACACTCCTTGAGCACGTGTTACTCTCGAATGAGAAAGGAGAAAGCAACTGTTGAGGCTCAAAGATAAAGACATAATTTTAAGAAACCAAGAAGTAGCTTTAAAACTCCCTGTCCCCAGAGTCTTATAAGTATTTCTAGTTAGGAAACAGATGTATTCACAGGTCTAGCTATTGTTCCGAAATAAAATTGTTGCAAGGCTTTGATTGGGACTGCAATGGGGGTTCTTGAATGTGTTGTTAGGAAACTGGAGAGAATTTCACAGGTGGATGGAGACATTTGAAAACATAAATGCAGGGGTCTAATGCCCACACCCATTCAAGATTCTGTGATTCATGTCAGCTGCATATGGAGCAGTGTCAACCCACACTTGAAATGGAGCATACTTCCTTGTGTGAGTGGAAGACAGCTGAGCTTTCTGTCATGTGAGCATACGTGGAGAAAATTCCTCTGACCCTATGCTAGAATCATTCCTTCGCTCATTTAATAACTGTTTAGTTAGACCAGAGGGAGGCTATTTATTTGTAAGGAAGTCCTTTCCGTTTGTGTTTCACTGATAGTAGAGCCTGGGACAAGCACTGGATTTGTTGGTGGAAGGCTGTTAGTTTATTCCCGGTTGCTTAGCCCCAAAATAATCACTCAGAAACTATATAATTTGCAATACTTTTTGCTAATAGCTTAAGCGTGTTGCTATGCTAGCTAGCTCTTACATCTAGAATTAACCCATTTTCATTATTTCATATTTTACCATGAGATTTGTGGCCTACCGGCAAGTTTCCACCTGACAACTCACGTCTTTCCCCTCTGGTGGCTACATGGCATCTCTCTCTCTCTCTCTCTCTCTCTCTCTCTCTCTCTCTCTCTCTATCTCTCTCTCTATCTCTCTCTCTTTTTTAAGATTTATTTATTTATTATGTATAC
>NW_026071422.1:0-2767 GCF_014885135.2 Alexandromys fortis
ATAAAATGTTTTAATAGTTATATAGCAGTTAAAATTTGCTAATAACTATTCTAATATTTTTGCATATATATATTTTAACTCATTTAACTCCCACCACCCTATGAAATAGATGACATCGTTATCTCTGTTACAGATGAAAGGTACAGGGACAAAGAACCTAAATAAATTACCCAGAATAGTGAAACTATAAAATGTTAGATATTTTATCCCACTCCACCGATAAAATAGTTTATATAACTATGAAATATCAAAAAAAATAAATAAATAAAAAATAAAAAAAGAAATAATCCCAAATATGACTAATGGGAATAAATAAAATTTGTAAACTCCTTCACAACAAAGGAAATAATAACAAGACTAAATAAATAGGTATATACCAACACACCCAGATCAGAACAGTCATCTTAAATGAAATACTTCAAAAATACAATGAATAATTCATTTGCTAAATCTGAATATTCTACTTAATATTCTTTATGAGAAACAAATTTCATAATGCTTTGATATTTAAATTCTCTTTCTGACAATATTTCTGAGCTCTTTTAAGAGGTCTAAGTAAGGTATTGTACAATTCTTGTGCATGAGGTATCCATTCCTCCTACTAGTTAGCTATCATTGTAAATGTCTGATTTATTTAACTTAATGAAACTATCATTGTTTATATAATGGCCCAATATTCATACATTTTCAGACATTTCTCTTGTCATCATTTATTAATTATTATTTACTTCGTACTTACAATATGATAGATATCTGTATAGTTTTTAAAAAAGAAAAACTTTACTGTGGAATCAAATAGCCTCATACAGATGAAAGTGTGGAAAACGAGTATAGGGTGGGCTTTGCCCACTGTTACTGGGAATTTAGGTCTTGGCAAAGAAGTAAAAAGCATAGACTCAGAAGGAAAAAGAACTCCTTCAATGCTTTGAAGGCAAGGATATTAAGATTCCCCAGTAGAGAAAGAAACAGTTGCTAGTATGCTGAGCAACATGAAATACATTGTTTTTCTGTTTTTATTACACTGACTGATCTGTCCTCATGAATGTCTCAGTGGACCTCATCAAGCCCAGGAGTTCTGTGTGCCTCTACTGTATACAATACAGGGAAGAGAAATAAGGAAAACTGAGCTTGATATTTTCTCACCCACCTCACTGGGGCATAGCTGAAATCCACTCGGGAACAGTATGCATTGCAATAAGAAGTTGAGGTATCAACTGAAAGCAGG
This sequence comes from Alexandromys fortis, assembly GCF_014885135.2. Taxonomy (NCBI): domain Eukaryota; kingdom Metazoa; phylum Chordata; class Mammalia; order Rodentia; family Cricetidae; genus Alexandromys; species Alexandromys fortis. The sequence goes on from NW_026071422.1 coordinate 1,226, forward strand.
ATAAAGGCAGATTTCTACGTAGAAAATTGAGATCTAGTGTGATATATGCTAAAAATATATAAAGTCACAGTAAAGCCCGAGATAAACTGTTTAGCCAACAGAAGAAAACATGAAATTTATGTTCATATAACTTGAATTATGGGGAAATCTCAGTGAAACAACAGTCAAATCATGTTACCAAGGTGAATGAATAAAACAAAATATTATTTATTCAGAAAAAACTATTATGAATTTCGCAATTCAAATTCTAAATGGCCTAGAAAATGCTAAATCTCATTATAGTATTTGGAAGCAAAATAAATGGATTTACTTGTTAACCAAATCTGAATGACACGCGACAGGATTTTAAAGTGATATTTGTGTGATATTTTATACATTCTAAGTTATATTATAAAATACTGACATTCCCTGCAACTAACAAAGTACAACAGTAAATGTGTCCTAAGAAGTGACCACAAATCAATACTGTAATGTGATCATGCTCACAAACTTACTTTAAGAAGTAATCTTGCTTCATCACCATGGTACATCCATTATTTCTGGATAACTTATATCAAGATTTATAAGTCAGTCAACTGTACTAGTGCTTATGAAAATATTTTCTTCATTTATCAAAATAATGGAATATGGAAACTAAAAAGGCATTGAGGTTTTGAAATAATCACATGCCATTGCTGATTGAAATTGCAGAATAAAATGACCTAGCTCAGGACTTCCAGAGTTGTTTACAAAGACCTACTTAGAGGAATAGCCTAATACGGGGATCATCTTAGGTTCTGTATGTGTGTATTCTTTCTTTACTTTTACTCGTTTTTCTCCATTTTTCTTCTTGAAAAACAATATTTATTTTAGTATCCAGGTTCTGTTCCCCCTTTTATCTGTAATTATATTCCTGATACTGATCATGACAATATGAACTATTCCATAATACCATTCCATATGAGTCTCAATTCAATTTTCTGTAAACAATCAATAGTAAAGTATTTGCTTAATATTCAACTTACCCCATATAAGTGTGATTCTGAAATCTTTCACAAGAAAACACAAACTAATCTATTTATCCTACATTAAAAGTCATATTTAGATATGTTTTTAAACTTCTTATTCCTGCTTAGTACTCTTATACTCAATTCTCTGTCTATGAGAATCAATCTCTTCCAAGAATGAGCATATTATTCATTGTCTATTTCAGAGTGCTCAGTCCTGATACCATTCATACACATAAAAACAGCAAAGACAGATTCATCGGGTTCTACTTATGTCTTTGTGCACGCACACACATACACATACACACACACATTCTCACTGACACATGACAGCATACACAATATACATATAACAAGCATTTTAAAAAAGAGCCTCTACTTGAGAGAGGGGTTCACAGAAGTAGTTGGAAATAAGGTACCTAAGATGGGCAGGGGCTAGGAAGAAAGGGAGAAAGTGATGTAGTTCTATTTAGAGAAAAACCATATTTTTTAACAACTTGTTTTGGGGGTCAGAGAGGTGAGGGGTAGGCAAAAAGGTGAGAGGAGAACTTGTGTC
>NW_026071423.1:0-2773 GCF_014885135.2 Alexandromys fortis
CCCCCTCCCTCGTCAGCCCAAAGAGCAATCAGGGTTCCCTGCCCTGTGGGAAGTCCAAGGACCACCCACCTCCATCCAGGTCAAGTAAGGTGAGCATCCAAACTGCCTAGGCTTACACAAAGCCAGTACGTGCAGTAGGATCAAAAACCCATTGAGACAGGGTTTCTCTGTGGTTTTGGAGCCTGTCCTGGAACTAGCTCTTGTAGACCAGGCTGGTCTCAAACTCACAGAGATCCGCCTGCCTCTGCCTCCCAAGTGTTGGGATTAAAGGCGTGCGCCACCACCGCCAGGCGAGGGGATCATTCTTAAGAGACTGCCTTGAGATAAGGGAGATGGCTCAGATACCAATGTGTTTCTCATGAGGACCCTAGTTTGGATCTATGGCACCAATGTAAATGTCAGGCAGGCATAAGGGCCTGCCTGTAATCCCAGCACTTAGGAAGTGAAGGAAGGGCCCTCTGGAGCAAGGTGACTTAGTTAGACTAGTCAGAATGGTGAAATCTGGCTTAAGTTAAAGACCCTACTTCAAAGACAAGATGAAGAGTAACTGAGGAAAACTGGTACCAGCCTCTGGTCTCCACACACACACACCTACATACACAGTTCCATACACACACATGCACATGGGAGCACACACGGGCACACACATACACAGAGGCACGAGCAAAACCAGAAACAAGACAGAGAGCCTTGAGTCTTAGAGGTGACTTTGAATTTTTAAACAGTGTCAGAACTGTTAAAAAGCCTTTGAGAACATTCAAAGGTGGACAAAATACATTTGCATTATGAGATGAAAATGAGATTTCAGGGGCCCAGGATGGGATATTGTGATAAAAACTAGGCTTTTGGGTGACAAGAGGTGGAGTTATAATGTCAGTCTTCACTGTCAGCTCGATTGTATTTAGAATCGTCATGGGCTCTGCCCCTGTTAAGTCGGCCACAAGGACCTGCACAGACTTAGTTAGGGGACACCAAAGTCCAGGTGATGCGGTGGAGGCCCCTTATTATGGACGTACCTTTGACTTTTCCTGGCGGTTTGCAGGTGCACACATCTCTGAGGGCCTGGAGCTACTCCCCTGGGCCAAAAGGGCCTCTTGAGAGCCTTATCCGACAGTCGGGACCTGCAGTGGGCATCAGAATAATGAAAGCAACAGGCCCCGTGCTTCATCATCCTCTCACAGCCCCGCCCCTCCCCTCCCCCTCCCACACCAGCCTTGCCTGAGCTTGCAGTCCCAGACAGGTTACAAGGAGACAACAGCTCCTCTCCTCGAGCGGCTAACCTGCCATGTCAATTTCGCCAGTTAATAAATGGCTGGAGAAGGCTTAATTGCATCGGAAGAAATTGACAGCAGGTGCTCAGGCCCCACTCAGTTAATTTGTGTTCCTAAGGGGGTGGAGCCATTAATTACATGCCTGGGTGCAGCTGCATCCTGTAGTTCTCTTCCTAAGTCACCCAGGGAGTGAGTGAGGGAACCCTGCTAATGGAATTTGGGGTCACTGTTGGTAAGGGACCTCCTCTGAGAGAGGAGGGACCTCTGGGCTGATGGAAAGTGGCTTTTAGTGTCCCTCCTTCTCTGTGCTAGAAGAATGTCATCCTCTAAGCCCCATGTCCTGACTTCCTCACCGGCTCTCTGCTGATGGACCGACCCACGTCCAGACTGCTAGTGGACTTGGCCCCAAAGACACAGAACCTGGAACCAGTCTTGACATGGGAACCAGATGATGCCACCAACGCTGCAAGGTCACCCCTCCTACACACTTCCCATGCCACCCTGTTGCCTCCCAAAGATCTTCATTCCTCTGTCACTTCCCCCAAAGGGCCAGACGGTCAGACACAAACCTGGTACAACACAGACTCCCGCGCCGGCCCAGCCACTGTGGATGTGGCTCTGGGGCGTTCAGGGTCTCTGTTTCTTAACGTGTGGCTCAGCTGGTTGTTACTGTCAATCTGTTTCAAGAAAGTACTCCAGGGGACGCCTCGGCGCCTGGTGAAAGGCGTGCAGTTCTGGAAGGAGAGACAGGGGGCTCAGAGTCAGGATGCTCCACTCTCAGGGCCTCTCCCGGTCTGTCTGTCTCTGCCTTGCTGTGTGTGATTAAGCAAGCTACTCGGCCCCTCTGAACTGAACTTGGCTTCTTATTAAATAAGATATCGGGGACAACCCTCATGGAATCTTTACATTTCCATGAATTGTTTTTCTAAAGTGAAAATCTTGGGAGTGGGTAACTACAGAAAGAGGGAGGGGTGGTACAGTGGCCGGGACCTCTCTAGCCACTTCCGCCTGAGCAGACAAACCGGAGGCAAAGCAATACCACCAGACTGGAGGGTGCTGACGTCTCATGACTGGCACTCTGAAGTCTGTGAAAACACAAGCAACTCTCTTTTGAGAATAAATTAAACAGCAGTTGGATCAGCCCAAGGTGTGATTTGACTGGACTGTTAGTTTTGTTTAGAGGGGAAGGAGAGAGATTTCCCCACTGACTATTTAAAAAGGATTCTCAAAAAACATTTTTTGAGCAAAGCCCATGTAGCACACTTGTTTAATAAATTACCTTTATTTTATCATAGATGTGTGTGTGTGTGTGTTCCTGTGGGTTCATGGCTTTCATTTTCACTACCTTGCCAGGGTAGTGTGCACTTTTATTGGCTAAAGAACTGAGAGGAGGGGGCTGGAGAGATGGCTCAGAGGTTAAGAGCATTGCCTGCTCTTCCAAAGGTCATGAGTTCAATTCCCAGCAACCACATGGTGGCTCACAACCATCTGTAATGGGGTCT
>NW_026071424.1:0-1779 GCF_014885135.2 Alexandromys fortis
TATAATAATTCCTGTAGATGTCTTTTGACTAGCACCAGTATCCTTGGACTTAAATAATTTCAAATTTCATTTTATTTTCTTCATTAAATTACTAAATGCAACCCTTTGCCCCAATAACCATTTGATGGCTTCTGTAGAATGTTCAGTATACCTCAGCAATTAATGATGACCTTCAAGTGATAGTATGCTCTTTTACATATGTGTGTAAAAGATTCTTTTAGGCTGGAGAGATGACTTAATGGGTTCATGTGCTTGTTATCTAGCCAGAGAACCTGAATTTAGTCCCCAAGACCCACACAGTAGAATGAGAGAACAGACTACTTTTGACTTCAGCATGGGTACTGTGGTACATATGCATACACACACACCATAAATAAATGTAATAAAAGTGAGAGTATTTTAGCAGTGTGATTCTATTTACATCCTCTTGGCCTTTATGGTTTTGCTCCCATACAATAAACTTTTGTGTATTACAAACTCTATAACATATTATTTCCAACATTCTTTAAGAAGTCAATTATTAGCTGGGCAGTGGTGGTGCACACCTTTAATCACAGTACTCCAGAGGTAGAGGCAGGAATATTTCTGAGTTTGATATCAGATTTTTAAAAGTATTCCACGAAATTAATGCTTTAATTGCTTCTTTCTTTTGTATCTGTCCAGATTCCCTGTGTTATTTACTTTCTGCATCAAGAAGTCACTAACATTTTTGTATTGCACGACCATTGATAATCAATTCTTTCACATGTTTTTATTGAGCTCTACATTTTTCTCTGTTTCTCTTCCGGCATTTCTCCTCCACTTAAGCCCCCTCCCAAGGTCCCCATGCTCCCAATATTTACTCAGGAGATCTTATCTTTACTACTTCCCATGTAGATTAGTTTCATGTGTGTCTCTCTTGGAATTCTCGTTGTTGTCTAGGTTCTCTGGGATTGTGAATTGTAGGCTGGCTTCTCAGTCAGCCCTCCATGTCAGCCACGTTCAGAGTCCAGTTTGATCACATGCTCCATCAGTCCCAGTCCAAGTGGCCTTAGTGAGCTCCCATTAGATCAGTCTCATTTTCTCAGTGGGTGGGTGCACCCCTTGCAGTCCTGACATCCTTGCTCATGTTCTCCCTCCTTCTGCTCCTCATTTGGACCTTGGGAGCTCAGTCCAGTGCTCCAATGTGGGTCTCTGTCTCTATCTCCATCTATCACCAGATGAAAGTTTTATGGTGATATGCAAGATATTCATCAGCGAGGCTATAGGATAGGGCCATTTCAGGTTCCCTCTCCTCAGCTGCCCAAGGAACAAGCTGGGGACATCTCCTTGGATACCTGGAAACCCCTCTAGAGTCAAGCCTCTTGCCAACCCTAAAATGGCTCCCTTAATTAAGATATATACTTCCCTGCTCCCATATCCACCCCTTCTCCATCCCAACTGTCCCATTCCCCCAAGCTCTCCTCATCCTCCGCCTCTCACTTCTCTCTTCCCATGTCCCCTTACCTCTACCCCAGCCCCACCCCCAATCTCCCAAGTTTTGTCTAGCTCAGGCTTCTTATTAGCTCTAGTAGTTTATATTAACCCATTATTCTTATCTATGTTAGCCACATGGCTTGGTACCGTTTCTCAGCAGGGCAGCTCACATCTTGCTTCTTCAGTGTCTGGGTAGGAGTGTGGGGAGCGGGCTTTCTTCTTCCCAGAACACTCCTGTTCTCTTTGCCCCACCTCTACTTCCTGTTTTTTTTTTTTTTTTTTTTTTTTTTTATCCACTTGATCTCCTTCAGTTTTCTTATTGTT
>NW_026071425.1:0-2757 GCF_014885135.2 Alexandromys fortis
CGGGCACTTCATGTATGTTAGTCAAATGTTTTACCACAGAGCAAGCAATAACGTCAGTCTAACATAAAACTTCCCCTGGCAGTATTTTTTTTTTTAAAAAAATACTTAAAATAATTTTATAAACAGCAAAATCAGAAAACAGTTATTAGTCAGAGAAAATGGTATATGGCTTTAATCCCAGCGCAAGAGGCAGGCAGAGGCAGGTAGATTTTTGTGCGTTTGAGGCCAACCTGGTCTATAGAGTGAGTTTTAGGACAGTCAGAGATGCACAATAGGCTCTGTCTCAAAACTAAACAAAAAAGGAACTCCATTATCTCTGCTACATGTGAAGCTATAAGATGGCAACATCATAAGATTCCTTTTTTAAAGGTTCCCCATTTTTTTCTGTTATTATTATTATGAATATATGTATGAGTGCAAGCTTGTGCATACCGTGGCATGCGTGTAGAAGTGGAAAGGCTTTTGGAAGCTGGTTCTCTTACTTCCAATGTGTATTTCTGGGCTCAAATTCAGGGCTCAAGGCTTGCATGGTAGGAGCTTTTACCAAATGAGCAATCTCACCATTCTACAATGCCTACTATTTTTCTTCCTTTGCTATAAAAGTGTATATATATGCACATGTGGAGATGAGAGAAAACCTCTGTGGAATCAATTCCATCCTTCCAAATATCAAATTCAGGTTGCCAGGCCTGTGGGGAAAGTCCTTCAACCAGTGAGCAATCTTGTAGGACCAAACAACAAGAGGGCTGGAAAGAGGGCTCAGCGTTTAAGAACAATGGCTGCTCTTCCAAAGTTAAGAGTTCAATTCCCAGCAACCACATGGATCCAAAAGATCTAATGCCCTCTTCTGGCATGCAGGTGTACATACAGATAGAGCATGATATACATGAAAAAATAAATATTTGGAGAAAAAAAAAAGACAGCAAATCAGGTTGGAGAGATGGCTTGGTGGTTAAGAACACTGTTCCTCCAAAAGATCCAGGTTTGATTTCCAAAACACATATGGTGGCTCACAACTATCTGTTAACTGTGTATGTGGCATAGACATTTATGCAGGCAAAATACCCATACATGTAAAAAAACAAAATGTAAAAAAAAAAAAAAAAAAAAAAAAAAAAAGACATGATGGTACACATCTATAAACAGGTTGGCTTCAAACTCGAAGATCTGCCTGCCTCTGCCTTAGGTACTGAGATTAAAGGACTGTGCTACCACGTTCAGCATGGCAGTCTTTCTTGATCAATTTGTGAAGAATACTTATCAGAGTAAAAGAACTTAGAGATAAGATATAAAATAGCAGATATTTATACAAACTTTAGATTCAATTTAACACAAAAATTATAAAAAAAAAAAATACTCTGTACCAAACACTTAAGTATGAAATTATACAGAGCCCCTGAAAAGAGTAAGGGAAATCACTCATTGGTAAAATACTTGCCTCATACATAAAACCCTGTGTTCTAACCTCAATACCAAAAATAAAGCATCAAAGTCAGCCATAGTAGTCCAAGTCTGAAACCCCAGACAGAACCCTGGAAGTTGAAGCAGAGTAATAGTGAATTCAAAGCCTGACTGGCTAACCTATTGAGACCCAATCTCAAAACAAAACAAGCAAACAAAAAGAAAGAAACAAAACTAAACAATAAAAATGCATCAAGCCATGGATCTGATATTAGAATGGACTAGATTAAGATTGATTACTAAAGGTCAGCAAGACAGTTTAGTAGCAGAAAGGAAGGAAGGTAAGGGCCCTCACAAGCAACCCTGACACCTGAGTTCCATCCCTGAACTCACATGGTAGACGAGAGGACTAGCTCTCTCAAGTTGTCCTTTGACCTCAAACCACAATGAAACTGTGTGCATGTGTGCATGCATAAGCGTTCACACACATAGTTAATAAATGTAAAAAGAGTAATAATAAAACATGAAGGGAGAAAAAGATACTGTTTTTGTTAAAAAGCTTGTCAACTGGATCAATGTAGTATATAGACACTGTGCTCAGTGTCTCACTTCATTTAAAAGAATAACAGAGGAGCTGGGAGTGCAGTTCAGTAGGAGCATGCTGGTCTACAACACAAGGGGCTCTGGGTTCAATTCCTAGTGCCATAAACTGGACCATGAAACAAAGAAAGAGGAAGGAAGGAAACTGCTGTAGCAGAGATGATAACAACTGGAATTCAGGATTAAACAAATGGTTCTCTGGGAACAACATTCAATCTTAGCATTATCCCCTCTTTCCTACACTTATTACTCACTTTGTAAACACAATGTGAAATCCTGAGTTTCCTAGAAAGGGGACTTTTAAAGCATTCCTTCTCCCTCAAGTGTCTTTACTTATAACTAAGACAGAAACTCCACAAGACTTACATGTATTACTTGTTTCTGTTGTTGTACTGCCTGTGTCGTTGGCATCTGTGTTTTTTCCCGAGCACCTCGGCAACGATCATTGTTCACGGAAGTCATCATATACAGAATATACAAAATAATGTATGTACAAAATACAAAATCTGCAAGAAAGAAAGCACTGTAAGCAAAACATCCAAATCATGGTGGTAAAAACCAAACATCTAATTCAGGAGGGAAAAGACACATAATAAAACTTAAATATGTTTCACATATTTAACAAGAGTTAAGTATGGTAGCACACATCTTTTAATTCCAGCACTTGGGAGGCTGAGGCAGGCAGATCTGAGTTGAGGCCAGCCTGGGTGGGTGGGTGTGTGTGTGTGTGTGTGTGTGTGTGTGTGTGTGTGTGTG
>NW_026071426.1:0-2757 GCF_014885135.2 Alexandromys fortis
TGGTGCCCTCTTCTGGCCTGCAGGCATACAGACAGAATATTGTATACATAGTAAATAAATATTTAAAAAAAAAGAAATGGGTTAGATTAATATGTAAGAGCTAGCCAATAAGAAACTGGAACTAGCCGGGCCAGGCAGTGTTTAAAAGAATACAGTTTCTGTGTAATTATTTCGGGGCATAAGCTAGCCATGTGGGCGGCCAGGTGCCAGGGACACAGCCCCGCCCCTCCTAAATCAACAGTCTAGTCATGCTATAGGGCTTTACAGCCTTCAGCAATGTGCTAGCACTTTCTTTTTTGTTTAGGGTTTCCTGGTCTCATGTTGTACACATGTGTCAGGCAGGTAATCAAAGGTACTAGTAGTCCACATACCCTGCCCAAGTCAAGCAAAGTCATCTGATTTGTCTTGTCTCAGGCCATTGAGGAATGCAGTAGGGTGTGCACATCTCTTCTAGATTCTAGAAGAATTTATTTTTATTTATTTCTAGATTTTATTTATTATTTATTTATTTATGGAATATATTCTTCTAGAATTTGAGTAAGTTCCTTTTCCTTAGTCACTCACAATGACTGTTTTGATTTATTTTACAAATATTTACTAATTTTCCATTAGCTTACTATATAAAATGAGAATATAATGATTTTTAAAAAGCCTGAGTTCAGGGAATTGGTGAAGAAGGCTGGACTGTCACTGAGGTGTTCCCAGGCCATCAATGGTCACCAGGATAGATCGAAGGCCACTCAGAACACTTCTCACCGCTCTCTCTCTCCAGGTCACCCACAGCCTCTGTGTCACTGCTGCTCTTTCCTTAAGACTTTTACCCCCAGATGCAGACCTTAGAAGTCTACCCTCCTGCTTTTCCTGATGGTGGCTTCTCCAGAGCCACGTCATCAGGAGACCGATCCATGTCCTTTTGTCAGGTGTCTAGGGATCCCTGAAAGAAGCTGGTGGTGTGCTCTAGGATTTTCATTGCCTCCAGGCTTCCCTAGGAAAGAGATCTTCTGTCAGCAGTGCCTACTTCATTTTGGACATGGTAGAGTTTGAAAGTGAAGCTGGTGCTCCTATAGCCAGTTAGTTATCACAAAGGAAGCCAGCTCTAGGATGAAGTGACCCATAGAGGAAGTTAGAGAGCCTTCGGTTTCGAAATACCCTCGAGCCACAGTCAAACTGAGCAGGGCCTGCCCCCAAGTCAGGCCTCCCTTGTTTGGTAAGGAAGAAAGTTCCATTTGCTGTCCAAGTGGCTGCGGCTTGACTCTCAGGTGCTCACTACTAGAAATATCTGAGTTAGCCTTAAGTAGTGATTCCCTGCAGTTACAGAGTTGGAAACTCAGCTTCTAGAAGCTTCAGGAGCAGAAGCTGGGGTTCAGCACATGCAGTCCCCCTCTTCTTTCCATCTCCCGCCCTTAGCTCTGGGCACATGGCCCAGACTCAGCAAGCATGCAGGAAGACAGTGGCGCTTTGTGATTTCTAGCTTGGCTGCAGTCTCCCCTCACTGATGCATCTGGCAGCCACCTTTCCTTGAAATCGGCCCTGGGGCTGAAATCAAAGAGTGGCCCAGGCTATTCATTGTTTGCTCACCTCTAGAATAGGGTCACCACCTAGAGCCATGAGATTAGGAGAGGACAAATGAGCACTTGCCAAAAGAACCTGAGGTGATGCAACTCAGCTGAGAGAGCGTACAGATGCCAACAGGGACTCCTTGCCTCATGGTCTCCAGGGAAGCTAGGAGAGTCACACTATCTTTTTTTTTTTTTTTTGCTATGATATTCATTTGAAGTTGTTAGAATCAAGATGGAGCCACTTCTGTCAAATCCTTACCAAAATTAATACTGCAGGGAAGCTGAAAAGATCCCCGTTCATACCTGCCTTCGATAATAGCTGTTACAGAGGCTTTGTGGCTCTTAGCAACCAGAACCTATAGCAAGAACTTCTGCTGAGGAGTTTCCCGACTGCATCTTGCTCAAGTGGATTTTACTGCTCGCCTTGCCTCTAGAAGCTTCTATTTGCTTCTTGTAGACCAGGCTAGCCTCGAACTCACAGAGATCTGCCTGCCTTTGTCTACTGAGTGCTGGGATTAAAAGCATGCACCGCCACCACCACCCGGCTTGGACAAGTGATTCTTAAGGGTCTATGTGGACCCTGGCTCCTGAGCACATTATCTGACTCATGAAGGGGCTTCCTTATATATCTGTTAAGTGGATTTGTTGTTAAAGACAATGAGCATCTGTCTTCTGTACTGTAATAAAATGTCTGCCATAAGATAATTTACAAAAATAGAAATGTATTCCATTCCCAGTTTTGGAGTCTAGAAACTTCCAGAGCTCGGCACCAGCAGCTGGTAAGGTCCTTGCTGCGTTATAGCATTACTAGAAGGCATTAAATAGTGAAATGGCAAGAATGTCAGCTCAGAAACCATTTCCTCTTCTCATAAAGCCACTGATAGAATTTAAGATTACATCTCAAGCCAGCATGCAAATACAGAACACAGCCAAGACCACCGTGAGTTTTCAAGGAGGACCATTATACAATGACTACAGATATGGCTGTGGCCAAAGGGAGTACATCTTCTGGAAGCAGGGCTGATGTTAGGGAGTAGGTGTAAAATGGGAAGGGTTGGAAAGGAACAAACAGGAAGGAGAAATATGATCAAATAAGGACATGATATATGTTCTGCTGGAACTTCCAGCTCGCACCTGTGAAGGCTCCCATTTCTCTCTCTCTCTCTCTCTCTCTCTCTCTCTCTCTCTCTCTCTCTCT
>NW_026071427.1:0-2736 GCF_014885135.2 Alexandromys fortis
CCTCTCCTCTCCTCTCCTCTCCTCTCCTCTCCTCTCCTCTCCTCTCCTCTCTTTCTCTCTCTTCCTTTCTCTTCTCTTCCTCTTCTGCCATGGAGACCTTGGATCATAAACCATTTGGCTCATGCAGACTCACCTGCCCTGCCATGGCTTTGTCTACATGCATAGATGCAGCTGTGCTTTACAACACGAGCCATCGCTGTTTTTATAGCTTAGCATTCAGGATTACAGGCAGGAGATTATTTCCCAACATGGTCAGGAACTGCACTCCAGCGAGTTTGAATTATCCATTCCACAGCTGTTCTTGGCTTCCAGACGTCTGCAGCTGCTTCCGTGAGCACCGTGAGGACGCCGGTGAGCATGTGCCGGCGCAGGTGCCAAGGCTGCATGTAGAGAACAAGGCTATGCATCACAGTGTTCGTAGGATTCCGGCCCCTGGAAACACATTAGGAAGCCCCACAGCATATGGCTAGCAAGACTGTTACAGTTACCAGAGGATTTTTGGTCGTACAGATATACATGTGTAGTGCTCAGTCCAGTCAACAGGTTTATAAAGGTTTTATTTTGGTGTTCATGTTACCAAGAATCTGTTTTCCCAAATAATAACTTTCCTGGTAGTTGCTCTTCTGTTGCCACGAGAACCAGAACAAACGCCGTGAAGAAGGGCGACGCGCTGCCCCCAAGGGCCAGGGCCACTGTTTCTGAGTTATGTCAGACACTGGCTTTTGAACTGAGCTGTCTGTGTGTCTCTATATGAAGGAGGTGTTTATTGATTCCCCTGAAACGAATTATCAAGGGTGGAGGCCGGATTTCCCCTGGAGGCTGGCATCGTTTTCTGCCTACTCCTCCATGCCAGTTTTTAGAAGCCCCCCAGGCTTGGGATTTCTTGTGCTTCGAGTTTTCCAGGGATCACAGGCTAGCATAGCAGCTCTACTGGGCAGGAGTGGATATGTCTCCTCCTGCAGATTCCTTCTTTAGTTTTCATTTGTACCTGATCCGTGAATCCACCTCAGGATAGGGGTGGTCTGGCGATGCACTGGCTTTGCTCTTCCTTCAGAAAAAGCTGTCGAATCCAGAAGGCTGAGCCTTGAGCCCTTGTGTCCTGATGTCTGTGTCTTATACCTCCCTGTAATTGTCATGGTTCAGAAAATCCAGAAATCCCCAGGGACATCAACTCAAGACCCATAGTAATATGAATACTTCCCAAATAATGAGGCTTTAAATCATTTTGCTTTCCTTTGAACCAACCACTGAGACAATGCTCAACATCTTCCAACTTTGCCCTTCTGTTATCAAGGTCAGAGTAACTCGGTGAATCTGAAATCTACAGAATTTATCTTTCGAGGCTTATGAGGAACTTTCCCCACTCAGCTTCAGGCTTTTTCCTTCCCCACTCCCATAATCCACCTTAGCCTCCTGACTATGGACGGCACTGCTGGAATTCAGAGCAGGTCTTTGCAAATCTCTTGGTTAATGCCACCCACCTACACATGTCTCAGTCCCACGAAGTTGACGGGCCACACTAGCCACGACAGTCAGGTAAAACCTTTGCAAACATCTACTCAGAACCGTCACTTCCCACACTAGGTAGTTAATGCGCGGGGCACCAAACACATACTCAGACCCATCCCATCCCACCCTAGGTACTAAATACATAGGGTACACAGGGCACCCACTGGGTCCAGTCCCAGCTGCTGAGCCTTTGCCTAAGATGTATTTTGTGTCTAGAATATTTTTGATTCTTCTTTCTTATTCCAAACCTTTGCTACTCATATTTCAGTCTGATGTGAATTTCGCCTTTTTCACTGAACCCTGTCTGATTATGGCACCCTCCACTGAGCTGTGTTCCTGGCTGTCCTCACTCCATTTAATATCTCTGCCATCCACTTGAACACTTGAAACAGCTTGACTTATCCCACATCATCCTGCTCAGTGACCGGAAGGCAGAATGGCACCTACATTGCTTGTGGAAGTCACCAAAGGACAGACAATCAGGACTCCTTTGGACTGTGTAGGATTTGTCTTTTCATGCCCAAATTCAAATTTGCTTGCTGTATTTTTTTTTGAAATCCTAAAATTTGCCCATGTTTATTTTCCCCCAGCTTTTATACCCAATGTAAACTGGGGGAGAAGGTAACAAGAGGCTTTATTAACATGATGCAAAAAGTTAACTCACAGTCAACTTGGAGACATCAAATAATTAGTGTTCTGTCCTCTAGGTAGCTACAGTGCTTTAGGCCATATACTCTAGGTCACGAACACTGACAACCGTGACCACATAGCTGTAAAAGAAAGGAGCAGAAGTACATTTTCATATCCTGACCACCCGTCAGGATGGCATCAAGCTATCTTAACTTCAAAAGAGTCAGGCAACCACCCCCTGAAATTAGAAGGTGCAATTAAGCCTGTTAGTCTCCAAAACTCTCTGCCGGTCAGACAAGGTGGAAATGGGCCTGCATTTTTTGGCCTCCACACCTTTTTATGGGGAAACTGGTACTCTGTCTTCAAGAATACAGCTGTCACATGCTAAATCTTTGGGAGGTATGACATTGAAATCTAACAGTGTGAGGACCAGAAGACTAATTTAGGTCCCATAGTGGTGGCAAGGTAAGGTTCATGGGGAGATCAGATAGGACTACCAATGTTTTCTTTCTTTCTTTCTTTCTTTCTTTCTTTCTTTCTTTCTTTCTTTCTTTCTCTCTCTCTCTCTCTCTCTCTCTCTCTCTCTCTCTCTCTCTC
>NW_026071428.1:0-2707 GCF_014885135.2 Alexandromys fortis
ATAATTTTTCTACACACAATATATATGTATACATGTGTGTGTATTTGTGTGTGTGTACACATGAATACAAACATACAGATAAATTTGCAGAAAAGGTAAAGCTTCTCAGAACACCATTTAAACAATCTCTGTCCATTTCATGTTTGTGGATGGGCCTAGGACCCAACCACACTGAACACAAACACTCCCACTCCCTGTAAAGACTCAAGATTCTCCGCTTGGTGGGTGCATAACTATGTGCTTGCAGACGTAGGACAAGGTTGTAGTCGTTTCACCACTGAGGTGTTTTGCAGTTTTGCAGTGCCACGCTTCATTTAGCTCTGCTGATGCAAGTCCACAGAATATAAATCATGAAAATATTAAATGATTGCTAGAACGATTCAGGTTCTTAATTTTAAAAAGTAAACAAACTATACTAACCATTTTCCTTTAACCTACGTGCCGGTACAGAAAAGTAACTTTTAATTACAATTAAAGAATGAAACATACATCACCGAGAAAAAAAAACGATTACATTTTCTCAAAAGACTATTGTCATTTTTCTCAGCAAAATTTCCCTTTCATTTATTTTTATTTTAATGTTGTTAATTGAAATAGAACTGCATCACTTTTCCCCCTTCTTTTCTCTCCTCTAAGGTTTCCTCCCTCAAACCCTTTTCATGTATGTGTATGTACATGCACACACGTGTACACGTGCTCGCGAGCACGCGCGCGCGCACACACACACGGGGAGGGGATTGTCAGAATCTGATTTGTTGGTGGTGTAATTTCAATGCCAACCACTCTGCATTGAACAACAAGTGTGATTTGACTAGGATAAGGACAGGGTAAATGTTATCTGGACCCCAGTATTTTCTGGTCCTCTAAGATTCCCAACTTCAGGGTGGGTCAGCAAACAGAAAACCAGCGTTAATACTTATGTAAATGAGACAAGCTAGAAATGTCAATTTAGTAGAAAAAATTTTATTTTGCAAAAATAGTCTAAAAAATTTTGGACTATATCCAAGTCAATACTTCTAACAACCAACCATATTAATGGTAGTATTACATTTTTACACCTTAAATTTTATTATTATTATTATTATTGTGTGTGTGTGTGTGTGTGTGTGTGTGTGTGTATACGCTGAAGCACGCATGTGGAAGTCAGAGGACAGCTTGCAGGAATCCTTTTTCCTTCCATCATGTGAGTCCTGGGGACTGAACTCATTATCAGGAAGGCAATGATGAGCCATCCCACTTGCTCACTAATAGGAGATTGCTATTAGTGAACTGAACTTGATGCTCTGCATGTCAAACCAATTGGATGGTAGAAAATTAAACTTCCAAACTTCTCGTTCTAGAGTGTCCCACTTTGAAGTTGCATATGTAACTTGCTACTTTTACATCCTTATGATACATCGAATGCAGCACTAGGACTTTTGTTTTTACTGCAGAGATGTATGAGGGTATAAGAGTGGTTTGTATGGTTCGGAAATACCCCCTCAGTGAAGAGAACAGCCATGCTGTTAGCCCTGCCCTGCTGCCGCTCGCTCTCGACTTCCTGTTCTTTCCAGCTGTCCATTTCTTCATCATTCAGCTTGAACTTCTGACAGCTCTGTTTTCCCTTTCAGCTCAGGCAATTATTTTTCTTTCTATTTCACAAGAAAGTGAAGCCATTAGACCAAAACACTTTCAACTTCTTGACACGAAGTGGACAAGTTTGTCAGAAAGCACACCTGTGACTTTCTCCTTCTTTATACAAAGTAGGTGGAATTGGCTCTCGGAGAGCTGACTGGGCATCTCTCTCTAGACCCCCTTCACTCACTTTCATAGACCTTGGTATCTTACCCCTGTCATTAAACACATTCAATACTTCCAATAACAGCTGCTTTATGAACTCAAACAACTCAACGGCTGAATCTCTCAAGCAAATAAAAACTGGAGAAAGGACCCAAGATATACTTGCCAGAAAAACAAATGGAAACTAACAACAGGAGCAACAAGAAAGGCATACACACAGACAACAGGTATTTAAAAAGATTTCTAATATCACAACCATCAGAGAACCATAAATCAAATTATCATGAGATTATCAAAACTATAAAAACAAAAAGGCAAATGTTGTCAAGGGCAAAACATAAACAAAAACTCAGAGACAGATATTGGGGTTCAACTTGAACACCAGAAAAGCAAAGCAGCCAACCACTGTCTCTTTCTTCTACCTCAGTCTCAGAATGATGATCTGCTTCCAGGAATCCTCAGAATGAGACCGAGTCTGGGAGCTATCTCTTCCTGTTTTATAATCCTCTCTAGTTCTGGGATTAAGGGCATGCACCACTACCACCTGGTTTCTATGGCAAGCTAGTGTGGCTACAGGGATTAAAGGTGTGTGTCATTGCTGCCTGGTCTGTAAGACTGGCCAGCCTGGCTGTTTTACTTTTCTGATCTTCAGGCAAGCTTTATTTATTAAAATAAAAGTAAAATATCTCTACTCAAGGATGTGGAGAAAAGACGATCTTTGAATGTGGTTGGCAGAAACGGCATTTAGCACAGCAGTAGAAGATTACATAGATGCTTCTCAGAAACACAAAAAGAGAACCACAATATCACACAGCAATTGTACTAAAAAACCGCAATATGACTCAGCAACTGTACTGACAGAACCACAATATGACTCAGCAATTCTACTGACAAGACCACAATATGACTCAGCAATTGTACTGAAAGA
>NW_026071429.1:0-1412 GCF_014885135.2 Alexandromys fortis
TTACGTAGGAAATATTATATCCTTCTGGGGTCTTTGATAGAGGTGAATATATAGATACAGTTTTCCTTAGTTATGATAAAAGATAAAGTATATACAAACATTGTAACTTTAATTCATGCTTGATAACTTTTGTTATATGTAATTTTATTATGTTAATGTTAATGCCCTCCTTTTTGTAAATAGAAAAGGGGAAATGTGGGAGATCATTCTGTTGTGTTTATTGGTTAATGACTAAAGAACTGTGTTGCCCCTATGGCAGGGAAGAGCTGACCTAGTCAGAGAAAGCTAGGCTGTATGCTGGGGGAAAGAAGGATGGAGTTAGTAAAAAGACCTGGAGTTACCAGAGATAGAAGCTAGGAACTTTACCAATAAGCCACAGCCAGGTGGCAATATACAGATAAATAGAATGGGTTAAATTAATATAAGAATTAGCCAATAAGAAGATAGAGCTAATGAGCCAAGCAGTGATTTAATTAATAAAGTTTCTTTGTGATTATTTTGGGTTTAAGCTAACCGAAAGTCCTGGAACCAACAAGTACCCCCCCTTCTTCCAACACTTTTTTCCATTGTATATTTTTTCTATTATTATTACAAATTTTCACCTTCTCCCCTCCTCCCATTTCTCTCCCCTCCGCCTCCTCCTCCCTCTCCCATCCAAAGAGCTGTCAGGGTTCCCTGCCCTGTGGGAAGTCCAAGGTCCTCCACCCTCCATATAGGTCTAGGAAGTTGAGGATCCAAACAGACTATGTTCCCACAAAGCCAGTGCCTTTGTCCTTGGCTATGGACATGGAGGGCTGACTGAGAATCCATTGTATAATTTTTAATCTTTGTTTCGATTCCATTGGTCTATCTATCTGATTTTATGCCAACCCCAAGCAGTTTTATTACTGTAGCTCTATAATAAAGTTTGATGTCAGGAATGAGAATGCCTCCAGAAGTTCCTTTATGGTAGAAGACTGTTTTGGTTATTATGTTTTTTTTGTTTTTCCATATGAAGTAGAATATTGTTCTCCAAGGTCTGTGAAGATTTCTGGTAGGATTTTGATAGAGATTGCACTGAATATGTAGAGTGTTTTTGGTAGGATTGCCATTTTTAATATTTTGTCCTTACATATCCAAGTGCATGGGAAATCTTTTCATTTCCTTATATCTTTGGCAAATTTTTCTCAAAGAATTAAAGTTCTTGTCATATAGGTATTTTACTTCTTTGCTTAGTTTTACCCTAAAATATTTTATGTTATTTGTGGGTATTGTAAATGGTGATGTTGTTCTCATTTATTTCTCAGTCCCTTTATC
Source organism: Alexandromys fortis (assembly GCF_014885135.2). Taxonomy (NCBI): domain Eukaryota; kingdom Metazoa; phylum Chordata; class Mammalia; order Rodentia; family Cricetidae; genus Alexandromys; species Alexandromys fortis. Next base: position 1,297 of record NW_026071429.1, read on the forward strand.
ATTCAAATATATAAAGGCTACTGATTTTTTGAGTTGATTGTATATCCTGGCACATTATTGAAGGTGTTGACCTGGTATTGAAGGTGTTCCCTGGTAGAGATTTTGCCATCACTTAT
>NW_026071429.1:7142-8546 GCF_014885135.2 Alexandromys fortis
GTAGAATGGACAGCCTAGTCTTGGTCCTGATTTTAGTGGAATTACTTTAAGTTTCCCTCCAGTTGATTTGAGTTTGGCTTTTGGATTCCTCTATCTTGTTTTTTTTATGTTTATATATGTTCCTTTTATCCCTTATCTCCCCAGGACTTTTATCCTTAAGGGATGTTCAATTTTGTTGAATGCTTTTTCAGAATCTAATGAGATGATCATTTAATTTTTATTCTTTTAGTTTGTTTATATTGTAGATTACACTATAGACTTTTTTTTTTTTGTACGTTGAACCATACCTGCATCCATTGGATGAATCCAACTTGATTATGGGGATGATTTCTTGATGGGTTTGTGAATTTGGTTTGCAAGTGTTTTATTGATTATTTTTGCATCTATGTTCATTAGTGAGATTTGTCTGTACTTCTCTTTCTTGGTTGAGTATTTGTGTGGTTTTGGTATCAGGGTAGCTGTAGTCTCAAAGAAAGACTTTAGCAATGTTTCTTTAGTTTCTAGTCTGTGGAACAATTTGGGTAGTGTTGGTATTAGCTCTTCTTTGAAGTTCTCATAGAATTCTGCACTGAAACCATCCTGTACTGGGCTTAGTTGGTTGGAAGGATTTTGATGACTGCTTCTATTTCCTTGAAAGTTATAGGTCTATTTACATTATTCACCTTGTTTTAATTTAATTTTGGTTTGTGATACCTCTACAGAAAACTGTCCATTTCTTTTATCCATTCCAATTTTGTGAAATATATGTTTTTTGAGTATGACCTAATGATTCTCTGGGTTTTTATCACTGTCTGTTGTTATATCCCCATTTTCATTTCTGATTTTGTTAATTTCAATGTTCTCACTATGCCTTTAAATAATCTGAATAAGCATTTGTCTATCTTGTTGATTTTCTCAAAAAATCAGCTCTTTCTTTCATTGATGCTTTCAGCCCACAATTTAATTATTTCCTGTCATGTACTCCTCCGGGGTCAGTCTGCTTCCTTTTGTTCTAGAGCTTTCAGGTGTGCTAATAAGTCACTAGTATGAGTTTTCTCTATTTTCTTTATGTTGGCACTTAGTGCTATGACTTTAATCTTAGCACCACTTTCATCGTGTTCCGTGGGTTTTAGTATATTGTGTCTTCATTTTCATTGAATTGTAGGAAGTCTTTAATTTCTTTGTTTGTTTTTATTTGACTTAGGGGTTGTTCATTAGAGCACTGTTCAACTTCCATGAGCTTGTAGGCTTTCAGTGATTAGGGTTGTTTTTAAATTCTAACTTTAAACAATGGTTATCTGATGAGATACAGGGATCTACTCCATTTTTTTTATCTCTTCTGCTTGATTTCAACTTGAAATATGTTTTATAGGATATTAGGATAGCTACACCTACTTGTTTCTTAGGTCCATTTGATTGACAAAT
>NW_026071430.1:0-2767 GCF_014885135.2 Alexandromys fortis
TTACGCGCTTGGTTCTCTTTCCCTCTCCACCCCATTATTCCTAGGTGATGCCTCCTCGAGACCCATAAATTACCTGGCCTGCAGGACGGGTCAAGTGGCACCCAACGTGGGGCTCAAGGTACGGTGGTCACCGGACAGCACCAATTAAGAGGAGAAAAAGCGATCCGGACCGTACATCGGTAGAGACGTCTTGCATCGCTCGTGCTGCGTCTTGAGGTGAGTTCTGCTGTTCAAATTAATAATGGGGAAGTCGGCTTCTAAAGAGGCCCTCTTTATAAAGGAGGTAAAGAGCACATTGCGGGAGAGGGGAATAAGCGTTAAAAAAAAAAAAAAGGACCTCTTAAAATTTTTCTGTTATACGGAGGAAAAATGTCCTTGGATGGTTCTACAAGGCCCGGACATCCACCCCCTAACATGGAATAAAGTAGGAAAGTGTATCAATGAATTACTGAGAAATGGAAAAGAGGTCCCTGAATCATTTTTTAGTTTTTATGGTATAATTAGAGATATTCTTAAAGACTCTGAAAGAGAAGGAAAGATATCACATCTCCTGGCACTTTTTGAAGACTTCATTTCCGCTGACCAGGAATTTAAGGGGGCCGCCCAACCTCCTGAACAAGGTCCCAAAGAGACTAAACCTGTGCCTCCGGCTTTTTCATCTAAGAGAGAGGGGATAAATTCTTCTGCTCCGTTTCCTTTGGATGAAAAGATTGGAGACAGAAATCTCCATCAGCCTTTGACTAAGAAGTCTTCTACGCCCGCCATTTTTCCTCCTCCCTCCCTTTACCCTGTTATCCATAGAGTAGATAGTATTGATTGGCTAGACTCTATTGAGAAGATGGATTTGAAAGAGGAGGCGACTGCCTATGAGAGAGAGAGATATGATCCGCCTTTCGTAGCTCCCATAAAAGCCCGAGAAAAAGGAAATAGCCTTCAGAGATTAAAATGGTCTCAGCCCCCTTCTTATGCACCCCCCCCAGGATTCTCTAGCTCAGCCATCTGCCCCTCCCTTTCCCCCTTTCCTGCTAACTTGCCTCCTCAAACCCCTGGCATTGACAACCTGTTGGCCACTAAAAGGTCTCTTACCAGCCAGATAACCCAGTTGAGAGGCGTTATTTCCTTGCAGAAAGAACTCAAAGACCTGACTACTCAAATTCAGACCTTACAGGTCAACTTGTTGACACCCTTATCACTACCCCCTACACCGCTGAGGGCCCCTAATGAGTCCCCCCAGACTAGGCCTACCAAAGCTCGTCATACCAGGGCTCGTTCTGCCCCTAATAAGTCTCATCTCACCTTTCCAGTGATGACTAGATCATCTGGTACCCAGGCAGAATCCTCAGCCACTGATAATGAGGAAGGGGAGGATGAGGATATGCCCCCCCCCTTGAGGGAGAAGAGGATGAGATTCAGGCAGAAGAGACACAAGATAACGTGGAGGCTAGCAACCCTACTACAAGTGGTACTAGTGGTTCTCACATCATCAAAGCCCTCAAAATAAAACATTTAAAAAAGCTGCATTCTGCGGTTAAGAATTATGGCCCAGCAGCCCCATTTACGCTGTCTATCCTTGAAGGGCTAGGACAGGGAGGAAACCTCGTCCCCAGTGAATGGACAAAAGTTGCTCAATCAGTGCTCTCTCGTGGCCAATATCTAACCTGGAGAGCCGAACTGATGGAAAAACTGGAAACCCAGGCAGATGTTAACAAACAAAATGTGGCAACAGCCTCATGGACCCTGGATAAACTGACAGGACGAGGGAAATATGCTACTGAGAGCAAGCAGCAGGCGCTGCCTGTTGGGCTCCTTAATCAGCTTGCCCAAGCCGCACTGGCCACCTGGCGCGCCATCCCCCCTCCTAACTCAGTGGGAACTTCCCTTTCTAAGATCATACAGGGCACAAATGAGCCTTATGCTCAATTTGTGGGTAGGCTCTTGGAAGCCGCAGAAAGGATCCTAGGAGAAAATAGCACTGATGATGTGATTGTGAAAAAGCTTGCATTTGAAAATGCTAACTCTGCCTGCAAGGCTGCCTTAAGAGGAAAAATGAAAACTATTGACATTAATGGCATGATCAGGCTTTGCAATGATGTTGATTCCTTTGAGCATAAACTCTCAAAGTCCATAAACCTAGCCATGGGTGCGGCGCTTCACCCCTTGGCTGCCAGACAAAATATTTCCAAATCTTGTTTTAAATGTGGAAAGCCTGGACACTTTGCCAGAAATTGCACTGAAGGGACCAATAATATAGACCCTCCACAAGCGTATGGCATGCCTAAACCGCCCATGCCTGGGCTATGCCCACGCTGTAAGCGAGGGCGTCATTGGGTCAAGGAATGTAGCTCCAAGTATGATGCCACTGGACAGCCCCTTCCTGCAGTTCAGGGAAACGGGCAAGGGGCCCCATTACAGGGCCCCTACCCTCCTCCTCAACAGATCCCTCAGGAGCAGACTGGGCCTTACAACCCGTTCATCAATCCTCGTCCAGCCCAAGCCTTTGCAGAGCAACAGCAGGGAGCGAAGGATTGGACCTCTGTTCCTCCTCCACCCGGATTGTAACACCAGAGGAAGGGACAGTCATTTTGGATACAGGGATCCATGGTCCTCCACCCCCAGGTATGTTCTTTTTAATCATAGGACGAGCCTCAAGTTCCCTACGAGGACTTTCAGTAATGCCTACTCTAGTAGATAATGACTATCTAGGTGAGATTAAAATCCTAGTGTCAGCCCCTGATGGACCCCTTATGATATCACAAGGGCAGCGTAT
>NW_026071431.1:0-2765 GCF_014885135.2 Alexandromys fortis
TTTACTTTTCCCAGATTCTATAGAATAATGTTAGATTCCCTGAGGCTATAAATACGGGTAGTTTTGAATCAGTTGAAATGGATGCTGGGGACTAAACTCAGAAACTAAATTTAGACTCTATAGAGTGCCCATGCTTAGGTGGTTTCACAGAGTAAATACCTGGGGACATACCTCAGTTGTTGTCTACACAAGTAAGAGACATGAGTCAGAAATGAAGTTTATCCTAATTGATAGTGGGGTGGGGTGGATCTGGGAAAAGTAGAGGGAGGAAAAGTTGTAATCAATAAACATTATGTAAGAAAAAATCTATTTTCAATAAAAGAAGAATAAAAAATAGAAAGTATCTTAATTTAGTGAGGCAGAATACCCGATATCTTCTGTATATGAGCATATACACACATACACATGTTACACTCACAAACATCACACACACACAAGCACAAGAGCAATGTAAACTAGCTTTATAGAAAATGATAGTTTTAGATTCTTTGGCGAGAGTGTGTTGAGAGTGGAAATTAAAGATGGGTTCCCTAAGAAAATAATTGTGGCTTTTCAAATTTATACAATCATTCTTTTTTTAATGAACATCATTTTGCCACTATCCATTGACTAAGATAGCCTACTGCTGAGCATGATAAGGGTGAGTGAGTGATGGTGTTATTCATAGGAACAGTCGAACAGTATGCAGACAGTTACCTAAGATGAGAGACAATAGGTTTACAGGGTAAAAATAGAAAAATGAGTTATAAATCCTTTACATGGTCACTGTTCTCAATATACATTGCAGTTATCTTAAATAATTTCATAAGTCTTTGTTTTTTTATAAATTCATTTCCTACAAAATAGAATATTTCTGGATCATTGATGTTTTGAAATTATAACCCATGCTAATTTTCAAAACCAGTTATTAATATTTTAAGAAAGTAAAATAATTTGAGCATTTGTTTTTCAAGCGAACTTTCTTGTATTTCTTCTTTCGCTCAGTTATTCTGAAGTGCCTCTATGAACAAAGGTGTCTATCACCATCCTGGATAGTCATGCGTTAGTATTTGGTGATGAAACTTTAGAGCTGTGTTTTCTTAAATGTCCATTCCAGGGAATGTGTGAGGAAATGTATAATAATTTGATATGCATCTTATGAGACGCACACGAGCAAACTCATTTACATAGTAAAAGTTGGAGGATGCTCGAGTTGAAATCTGGTCATTTATACTATTTATTTTAATGCAAAGGAACTTCATGCAGATTTTATGGAAGATAGAAAAATTTAGAAAGATAAAGTCTTGTAACGCTGTTAGGAAAAGGGATTTGTTGGTATGTGCATACATTTTTTTTATTTTTAAAAAATAGTTATTAAATACAGTATGTAAAGACATAAGCTAGAAACTGAATATATAAATGGATGATGATAGGTAATATACAATAGTACATATCTACCATGCAAGCTTTGCAGTCATTCCAGTAAAGTAAGAATTTAAGTAATGAATGTTTCTCTAACTTGTGCCCATTTTCAGCTCTATCAGCTAGAGATATCCAGTCATGAAAGTACTAACTACGTGTGGTGATTTGAAAGGGTTCCCATAGGCTCACAGGGAGTGGCATTCTTAAGAGGCGTGGCCTCCTGGGAGTGAGTATGGTCTTGTTGAAGGAAGTAGTCACTGGGGGTGGACTTTGAGGTTTCAGAAGCTGAAGCCAGGACTAGTGTCTTTTCCTTCTTCCTGAAGCCTGCAAGTGCAGATACGGAACTCTTTTAAACCTCTCCAGCACCATGTCTGCCTGCATGCCACCACGCTTCCTGCCATGATGATAGTGGACTAAACCTATGAAACTGCAATTCAGTGCTAACTTGAATGTTTTCCTTCATAAGAGTTGCTGAGGTCATGGTATTGTTTCAGACCAAGAGAACACAGACAAAAACTGATGTTTTATTTATTTATTTATTCATTCATTCATTCATTCATTCATTTAGGTATTACTGTCTTGTCAAATAAGTAGTTGACAAAAAATGTCTCTCATAGGCTATCTTATTTTTCTGTTGGTTTGTATATAGGGCAGAAGGTTTTTTGTTTGTTTGTTTGGTTGGTTTTAGACTCAATTCCTCTAAAAATACATACACAGAAACAACATAAGTTGTGGAGATATTTTGTTATTTCCATTGTTTCTTATTAAAGAATACATGGAAAAGAGGAATGTTTAAAGACATATAGACATACTGCAAAAATAGCAAAGGATGTGGTGATTTTCAGTACGAATCAATCAAATAAGGCAGAATCAGTTCACTGAAACTTGTTATTTTATTAAGCATGATTCTTCTCCATGATTCTGCCTTATTTGATTGATTCGTACTGAAAATCACCATTGGGGGAGGGGGAGGGAAAGGGGAGGCGGCGGTGGGGAAGAGACAGAAATCTTTAATAAATAAATAAATAAATTAAAAAAAAAATAAAATAAAATAACAAGTTTCTAATCCCCAAAATCAATGAAAATGATATAGGAGACAAATCAGTCACAGTGTAAAACCCTGCGTCAGCTGATAATTTGCCAGGTCTGGTCTCACTTTGTGACACGTGACATGAATGCCCCAGCTGTAGTCAGCAGGTGACAGGAGTTCTTGAGACTAAAATTTACTTTTCCCACTCACATACAATTCTCACTTCGCTTACTGCTAAGTGATAATGAATATTTTGATCCAGTTGATTACCTAAAATAATACCTTCTTTACATTTGTGATAGTTACTTCAAAATTTACTGGGTCTTCAACTAAT
>NW_026071432.1:0-2770 GCF_014885135.2 Alexandromys fortis
GGTGGCTCACAACCATCTGTAATGAGGTCTGGTGCCCTCTTCTGGCCTGCAGGCATACAAGCAGACAGAATACTGTATAAATAATAAATAAATAATTTTTTTTTTTTTTTAAAAAAAGATCTTGTCTCTCTGGGCGGTGGTGGCACACTCTGGAGGTAGAGGCAGGCAGATCTTTGTGAATTTGAGGCTACAGAGTGAGTTCCAGGACAGGCTCCAAAGCTACACAGAAACACTCAGGGGGAAAAAAAAAAACTTGTCTCAAAAATCTGGGTCTATGCCTTATAATCTCATAAAGCCAGAAGAGGAGGAGACTGTAAAATACATAATTGCAAGAGTCAGTCTGGAAACAAAAAAATAAATAGTAAGTAATTCCTCTCCCCTTTATTGAAAATATATTCTTTTTCAGTAAAGGGGGGTGGATAATTCGATTATAATTTCCCCTTCCTCTACTCCTAGTTTTGCCCCATCTCCCCTCTCCTGGATCCACTTCCTTTCTGTCTCTCATTAGAAAAGAACAAATTTCTAGGGCTGGAGAGATGGCTCAGTGGTTAAGAGCACTGACTGCTCTTCCAGAGGTCCTGAGTTCAATTCCCAGCAACCACATGGTAGCTCACAACCATCTGTAATGAGAACTGGCGTCCCCTTCTGGCACAGGGGCACACATGGAAGGAATGCTGTACACATAATAAATAAATCTAAAAAAAAAAAAATAGAACAAATTTCTGAAAGACAGGTTGGACAAGGCAACCCAGCAGAAGGAAAAAGCCCCAAGAGCAGGCACAAGAATCGGAAACCCTGGCCTGGCGATGGTGGTGCATGCCTTTAAGCCTAGCACTTGGGAGGCAGAGGCAGGTGAATCCCTGTGAGTTCAAGGACAGCCTGATCTACAAGAGCTAGTTCCAGGACAGCTAGGACTGTTACACAAGGAAACCCTGTCTCAAAAACAAAAAACAAAACAAAACAAATCAGAGACCCAGCTGGGGCTGTGGTGGCACATGGCCTTTAATCCCAGCACTTGTGAGGCAGAGGTAGAGGAATCTACTAGTTTAAGGCCAGCCTGATCTACAAAAGAAGTTCTGGGACAGTGAGGGCTTCGCAGACTCAAAAAACCAAATGAACAAGAAAAAAAAAGTTGTTCACACACTCAGAAGTCCCATAAAAATGCTAAGCTGAAAGCTATATACCTGGAAAACCTGGGCAGACTTATGCAGGTCCTATGCTTCCTGCATCAGTCTCTGAGTTCAAATGAGAGCCTTGTTCTCCTGGTGTCCTCCATCCCCTCTGACTCCTTTCCACAGAGGAACCCCTGAGGAAGGGGTTCCCTGAGCTCTGAGAGGAGGGATTTGATAGAGACCTCCCCTTTAGAGCTGTATGTTCCAAGGACTCTGTCATGCATCTGCTCCATGAGCTGCAGGAGGAAGCTTCTCTGATGATAACTGAATAAGGCATTGATAGTCTGCAGAGTACCTTCCCACGCCAAAGACACTAGAATATAGGGGTGAAGTCTCCTTGCGAGCACCACCTCTGTTTCTCTCAGTGAGTTGTTTTAGCAACAGCCTGGATTGTTTGGGGATTCCCATAAGACTCCCAATACTGGAACCCCCATTGGTGACAAGAGATGAGCAGCTGGGACTTCGTATCCCCTATTTTTAGGAGACCTCATTAGAATCACCTTATATTTTAGAGTGTTTTCACTGCACTAGGTTTTCTTACCATCCCTTAAATGCCCAATTCCAGCTATCTCTCCCCCATTTCCTCTCAACCCTGTTTCCCCTCCCTACCTGATCCTCCTGTTCCAATCCCCACGTGTCCCCACATGAAACCTATTCTAAAATCCCTCGCAGGGAGATCCATGTTTCCCCCTAGTTCCTTTCTCTGTACCTAACCTTTCTGGGTCTACAGATTGTAGGCTGGTTATCATTTATTTAATGATTGATTCCCACATTTAAGTGAATTCATACCATATTTATCTTACTAAGTCTGGGTTAGCTCAAGGTGACTTTTTTTCCTGGTTCCATTCATTTGCCTACAAATTTCATGCCTGCAATTTCTTTTAAACGACTGAGTAATAACAATCAAGTTTTTTGGGTTGTTTGTTTGTTTGATTTTTGAAACAGGGTTTCTCTGTAGTTTTTGGTGCCTGTCCTGGAACTAGCTCTTGTAGACCAGGCTGGCCTTGAACTCACAGAGATCTGCCTGCCTCTGCCTCCCAAGTGCTAGGGTTAAAGGCATGCACCACCGTCCGGCCAGCAATCAAGTTTTTTAAGGCTAAGGGTGAAGCTCCCTGCTGAAGTGCTTACCATGCACAAGCAAAAGCTCTGGACTCTGTCACTAGCACCACAGTAACAGAAGCAGCTACGGAAGTGCATCTTTCTAAATAACCAGTATTTCTCTGATACCTAAATAACGACCAGAAGAAATCTGAAATCTTGTCAGTGGCCTCAGTGTTGAATGAAGCACAGATTGCTGCTTCTGTGTTGTCCTAGGTTGCTGCTAAGCCAGATATACGACTCCAGGCAAAATGACCTCATCCCCGAATTTCAGGTTCGTAATCTAATGTGAGAATATGATAATGCTACCTAAAGTACCAGGGTTTCTATAAGGGTTAAATAATGGGTGTTCCCTTTGCAGGCAAATGGACGGAAATAGAAAACACTATCCTGAGTGAGGTAAGCCAGACCCAAAAAGAGGAACATGGGATGTACTCACTCATATTTGGTTTCTAGCCATAAATAAAGGACATTGAGCCTATAATTAGTGATCCTAGAGA
>NW_026071433.1:0-2764 GCF_014885135.2 Alexandromys fortis
GTACTTGGTAGCTTGACTGTTTCTGGGTCCCTGTCTGGTCATAAATACCAGATGGAGCCAGAGGTAGGTAGCAGAGTTGAGTGCACATCCGAGTCAGGAGTGCCATACTGTGCCCTTGGAATCGGTTTGCTCTGTAAGACTTCCTGCGTTCCTTCTTGCTGCTTTCTTGGGATTGGGGTGGGGGGTTGTTTGTTCGTTTTTATTCTGGTTTGGTTTTGATCCCACAGAGCAGAGAATATAGTTTGTACCCACCATGGCACAGACATCCAAATAAATAGTACTGATTTGTTTATCTCTGCATCATCTTCTCGAGCTGTCTTCCTCACAAGTGAGATGTGCTTGTTGTGTTTCTACACACTTGTTTATCTGATTCCCCTCCAACAATAGCCGGATTAACTTAACTGTAGTGCTGAACCAAAAGTCTCCCTCTCCTGCCTCACTCCAGGAATGTTCTATCTAGATTACATGGGTGCTTGTGCCTTCCAGTTTTCTTGCAGTTGGTTGTTCTTGGTTTTGTTTTTGTCACCCCTCTCCTTCCCCGGTTCTCTTTTTCTGCTAACATGAAGGTGTAATTACAAAACTCAGTCAGACTTTGTGGCTGAAGGCAATAGTCCTCAGCATAGGCGTCCTGGAGAGAGAAGCATCCAGGGAGCCAGGTTTGCCTGACCTCATTGTGAGGAGCCATGTCCATGTGCTCCCTGCCTGGTCATTCTTCTACTTCCATGTCCATTGTTGCAAGCAATATTCTTCTTGACTTTTATATGTTTACTTTAAATCAAATTCAGTCTATTTGTATACAGTTTTTTTAAAAATCTAAAATTAAAAAAAAAGTGTGGGGGAGGGAGTGGGTGGGTGGGTATTCCAGCGGGAAGATCACTAAAGGGAAAAATGTTACTATTTCCTGAGGTATTTTTCACAGAATGGTTGAATAAAAAAAAAAAACTCAACTTGCATTTTCATTGTGGGTGCTTGGAGAAGCTACACAAACTGTGAAGGCTCATGCTTCCTTTATTATAACCAACGTTTGTATTTTCTGACTGTTTCTGATTTGCTTTGGGGCTAAATCAGACTCTTTTGTTGAGTAAAATAAAGGGGTTAAAGGTACCCTGTCAATGAGAAAATCTGACCTGAAGTCCAAGAATCCAAGTCACTCACACAACAAGTGCTTTGCTTCTGCTCCTTGTAGGTTACAGTGACCAAGGTTTGTAAGTTTTTCATTGTTTGAGACACTTGGGATAAATGCTAGCATTCGGCTTGTTACATCCTCCTCTGTGTGAGCTGGGAAGAGTTTAGAATTGTCTGTTAATTCATGTTGAATACTCAGAAATCATATGCCTGAGCCCAACAGGTCCCTCTCCGTGGAACACACTTTGGAAATGAAAAGAACAAAATGTCAGAATCCCAAGAGCATGGAGCAGAAATGTTACAGTCAGGTTCAGTGGAGTGTGTTTTGCAGTCATGTTCCTAGTCAGAAGTGTGAGCAGTTCTGGCCTACATGTCCAAAACAGGAAGTGGAAAATTAACTACCCTCCTATCGCACCTTTGATGATTTGCTCTAAGTAGGAAACAAAATCATCTTCTCTCTTCAAGAACCTTAAACAGGCTAAAATGTAGGAAAGTGTCATTTCGTATTCTCTCTTCTCTAGAACTCTAAAAGGGACCTATTTTTCTTAGCCACATATGAATACCTCTTAGATGAGTTCCTTCCTCTCTTGTAAAATACCTTATTTTACCAGCCCATTTCAGAAAAGAACTGCTGACTTGATTGCAGAAATCTTATTTTTATTCCTTTTATTTGAATGGGAGATTTGGAAATTGACTTATGTAAATATTTCAATGCACCTGATACTATTTTGTGGAGTTTATTAAACTACTTTAAAAGATTGTACAGTCTATTTATTGTATGTGTGTACACACAGTCTGATACCTGACATCAACAGTGACTCCTTAAAGCCTGGCTCAGTTTTATTCAGACTGATGGCTATTGTGTTTAAGCCTTGTGCACTGGACTCTACCTCTGAATAGGAAACTTCCCTACACATCAGTGAGTGTTAATTTGTATTAATTGACTGTGTTTCTTGCACTAAGGATTTCAGTTGTACCTTTTAGCCTGAATCACTAGGCATGTAGGTAGAGACCCATTTCGTTTTCCTATACGATGTTGAAGACTTTATTTTCTGTTCTCTGGATTGTTCTAAGCTTGCCAAAAGAAAAAGGAGAAAAAAAATGTAACAGTATGTGTTATTAAATCATAGTGGCTGTAACTTGTTTGCAAAGTAGTTTGGTGTCCAGCAGGTAACAGTGGATGCTGTTCAGGAGTGCTCTCAATGCAGCCTTTAGTGGAGAGCTCGTCACTGAAGGACAAAGAAGGCCACACAGTTTGTTGACTTTTAAACTTGATCTAAACAGCAAATATAATTTGTTGGATCTTGGTCAATTATGTTTTACACTTTCAACTGGGAGAGGAAAGTAGTTGAGTTTAAATGAAGTTAAAAAGTACTGAGAACCTGAAGGCCCTAGGGGTGCTCTCATGCCTTAATGCTCAGGTGAGACCAGCTAAGGCCTCACATCCAGCTGTTGGGGCTAGCTCTTCTGTGTTCCTTCTCCATGGTCTCTGCCTGGGACATCTCCATCTTGGGGTTTCCTTTGGTTCAGGGGATTTTTGCTGCTTAGCTGAGCTTCAAGGCAGAATTTAGTGAGTCATGATTTTGCATATTCCTGATACTTTAGGGACTGCAACCTGGGGCCATATTTTAAGTTTTGA
>NW_026071434.1:0-2768 GCF_014885135.2 Alexandromys fortis
TCGAGACAGGGTTTCTCTGTGGCTTTGGAGCCTGTCCTGGAACTAGCTCTGTAGACCAGGCTGGTCTTGAACTCACAGAGATCCACCTGCCTCTGGTCCCGAGTGCTGGGATTAAAGGTGTGTGCCACCACCGCCCGGCTTGCCAACTATTTTTTAAAACTGGTAAGAAAGAAAGAAAGTATTCGCTCTCCCTTCCCTGTGCTATCTATCTGTCTGTCAAGTGTCAATCCAAACTCAGGAACTGCAAAAATAACAAAGGTTTACTTTGGGGCTTCAGAGCTCCAGGTTGGGAGACAGAGTTCAGATAGCTCTGAGTCATTGCTCTGAGGGAGGCAAGTGTGCAGGTTTAACGAGGGTTACTGGATGCTAAGAAGGAACAGGGGCTATGTGGCTCACAAAACGTAGAAAAAACAATGTCAAAAGGGAACAAAAGTGTCCATAAAGCAAGAGTCAGTTAAATTTTTGATAAATAGGTTGAGTCACTGAACACAATATAACTGTCAATTGTGGTCACTACAGATAGATATCTGCCCAGGGTGGCATTGACTATAACTCCTATCGGACAGTGGTTTGGAAAATGGTGAGTCTTGATTCCTAATGGGTTCTCAGATGTGTGGTCTAAAAAAAAAAAAGTAGAGCTTTTGACATCATTTCCCACTTAACCAAAACCACACCTGAGAGAAAGTTTTCTCCTATGCTAATAAAGTGTCCTGACCTGAATTATTCTTCTCAGTTGTTCTGAAACCCTGTGAATACTCGGGTCATACCAAGGTTTTCCACTGGCACTGGTGGGAACACAAACTCCTTCTGGGCATTCCTCCTCAGGCCCAGGTTAGGGGTATTCACCTGACTTATTTGGGTTTGCCGGCCTGTTCTCCCTCAGGTGGACTCTGCAATCTGGATCTCACTCTGAGCATGCTCTCCTCCCTCCATCCCTGCTGCGCTTCCCCACCTCATGCTCCCAGCTCCATCTCTTTAGTTAAGATAAAGTTGAGCTCTACCCTGGCTCTACCAATGGTCTCTGTGGGTAATAAGCTGCGCAAGTATAGGACTTTATTTATTTTCCCATTGCTACAGGAGTTTTAAGGCAAATCCCTTGCTGCTATAGCCCCAGCAGGTGAGGACGGGCCCTCTGTCTCACCTGTCACAATACGCCAATTTAAGATGTAAGTAATGCTGCGAAGTAAAGATTAAATCAGCATGACACTTTGGGAAGGGAAACACATAAAAGGTTACAGTGATCCCAAGTTTCATCTTTAGGGCAGTGCTATAAGTTTCAAGATTAAGTAAAGAAAGGATTGGAGGGGGAAAGAAGATGAATTTGTAGTTCAGCAAAGTGTGGTCTGGGTGATCCTTATCTCAGTTCTGGTTCTGCAAGGGGACCAGAAGCAGTTCTCATTGCCTGAAGGGAACAATCTAGTACCCATAAGATGATCACTCTGGCTCCTGAGTAGTGCCTACCCGTCATAGATAATTTTTGCCATGTGGGATGTGACCCATCCTTTGATGCGCTACTACTGTTCCAACCTAGATGACATCAGGTTTAGAGACGGTGGCACTTCACTTAACTTTGTCCCTGAAGCCTTAAAGGAAAATGAGATAGATTATATCTCAAAGGGTTTTAAATGAGCATTCCTAGAGTGATTAACATGAGTCCACGCAGAGATTAAACAGGCTAAACTGTAATGTGACCGGCACAAAGTGAACACAGATATGCGAGGCTTTCAGCCTGTGGTTCATTAGCCTGTTGTCCCATTCTTTTTTAGCAAAGACAGCTTCTAATGTTTGATATCACTGCTTCACTGTCCGATATCACTGATATCACCGCTCTCGCCTGCCTGTTGCCCATGCTCAGAAAACTACTGTTTGATACATACTGTGGTGGTTTAAAAGAAAATGCCCCCACCCAAAAGAGAGTAGCACTACTAGGACTCTGTTGAGGTAGGTATGACCTTACTGGAGGAAGTGTGTCACTACTGAAGCCGACTTTGAGGTCTCATATATGCTCAAGCCATACCCAGTATCTCAGACCACTTCCTGTTGCCTGCATATCAAGATGTATAACTCTCAACTCCTTCTCCAGCACCATCAGCCTGCATGCCACCTTGTCCTACCGTGATGATGATGGACTAAACCTCTGAACTGTGAGTGAGTCACCTCATTAAATGTTTTCCTTTATAAGAATGGTCATGGTGTCTCTTCACAGCAATAGAAGCTGTCTTAGTCTGTTTTCCATTGCCGTGATAAAACACTGACCAAAAACAAGTTGGGGAGGAGGGGGTTTATTTGGCCTGAATTTCCTCAGTCACGATCTCTTAACAGAAGTCAAGGCAGAAACTCAAGGCAGGAACCTGGAGACAGGAACTGAAGCAGAAGCCATGGAGAAACAACCCTGCTTGTTCCTTGTAGCTGTCTCAATCTGCTTTCTTATACAGTCCAGAACCATCTGCCCAAAGGTGACACCTCCCACAGTGAGCTAGGACCCTCCACCTCAGTCTTTAATCAAGAAGAGAATGGTCCCGAGAGACTTGACTATAGGACAATCTGATGGAGGCAGTTCCTCAGTAGAGAGTCCCTCTTCCCAGGTGTGTCTAGGTTAGTGTCAAAGGTTGACAAAAACCAATCAGTACAATATGCAAATGTATTTCCTTGTCAGCTGGTGGGGAGGCTCAAAAGAAGTCACATCCAGCAAAGCAAGTACCTAACACCCAGATATTTGATTTCCAGGGTTTACAAACAAGAAAGTGCTTTCTAATGTCATTCCCAAT
>NW_026071435.1:0-2761 GCF_014885135.2 Alexandromys fortis
TTAATTTCATATTACCTTCATATTAAATATAAAATTTAAAATATTTTCTTCCTTCCTCACTTGTTTAGATGACACATGAGAGTAACAGCAAAAATATGCTGAAAATCAGCTTGTCAGGTATGATGGTTAATAAGAAATTATACCATGACAGGATCAGAATAACTTGATAACTCTCTGGAAGGTCTGTGAGGGTGCTTCTTGACTAGGTTACCTAAGAAAGGAAGACCCACCCTGTTTTAGTTCTTTTCCTACTGTCATGACAAAGCACCACCAAATAAAGCATTTAATTTTGGGCTCATGGCTCCAAAGAGTGGTAGAATCTATGACCATCATGATGGGTAGCATAGCAGCAGGCAAGCAGGAATGGTGGTGCAGGAGAATTGTCTGTATTCTTTCAATCACGTTTTAAATAAACGCTGATTAGCTAGGCAGGAAGTATAGGTGTAGGAATAAGCCCAACCCCTTAGGGGGCGTGTTCGCCTCGGGCGAATGTTTACTTATAAATCAGGCAAGCGGTTTCCCGAGAGCCCCTTCTGCTTTCCTGGTCTCCGCAGGAACTGTGGTTCTGTAAGTCTATTTCCCCATTAAAGCTGCATATATTTTTACAATCTGTCTGCATTCATTTACGCCATTACATATAGGTGGGAAAACCAGACAGGAAGTAGAAATGATGCAATGAGAACAGGAGAATTCTGGGAAGGAGGAAGTTGATTCCTCCCAGTCCTACACAGACCACTGAGGAAGCAGGATGTGATCTGCCAGATGAAAAAGGTACTGAGCCATATGGCAAAAATAGATCAGAATAATGGATTAATATAAGCTACAAGAGCCTAAACTAATGAGTCAATCAGCTTTATAACTTATAGAGTTCTCTGTGTGATTTTCTTTGGGACTTGCCAGCTGTGGGGTACCGGGAGGGACAGAAACCCCAACAAACTGGCCCCCCTCATGTTACAGCATGGCAATGAGGCAGTGGCTGAGAGCTTATGTCTTATCTATAAGCATAAAGGAGAGAGGGAGAGGGAGGAGAGAGAGAGAGAGAGAGAGAGAGAGAGAGAGAGAGAGAGAGAGAGAGAGAGAGAACTGGAATGCAATGGGTTTTCAAAAGCTCACCTTCAACAACACATCTATTCCAAAAAAGTCACACCTCCCAGTCCTTTTCCAACAGTTCTACCAACTAGTGATCAAGCATTCAAACACGTGAGTCTATGGGGTTATATTATATACCCTGAATGGGCAGCACTATCCCATGTACTGGTGTTCTGAACTGAATAAAAAAAAAACAATAAATGAGTTGAGTATCAGAATTCATCTCTCTCACTTCCTAGCTGTAAATATAACATAAAGAACTGGAAGAATTTCTAAAACGACCAATTGCCTCACTACTACCTACTGCTACCATGCCTTTCCCACCATGTGGGACTATATTTATTGAACCGTGAAACAAATAATCATCCCTCCCTCGCTTCTTTAACTTGCTTTTGTCAGATATTGTATCACAGCAACTAAAATAGGTAACTAATACAGACAGTTTATATTGATGCTGTACAAAAAGATGATGGGCCGAATAATAGACAGATCAATGATAGCAAGATGAGAGATAGATAATAGATATACCAGGCAGTAGCAGCACACACCTTTAACCCCAGCACTCAGGAGGCAGAGGTAGGAGGATCTCCATGAGAGTGAGGTCAGCCTGGTCTACAGAGCGAGTTCCAGGACAAACTCTAAAGCTACAAAGAAACGTGTCTCAAAAATAAAAAGATCGGTGACAGAAGCCATTATTGTCCAGTACCAGGTAATTAAAATGGTCTGTGATCCCTCACTCCTGCTCTGAGCTATGTCATCTTCCTTCTTTAACCAAACATATTTGAACATTGTATAAGATATTAGGTAGAGGAAAATTTGAATTTGGCAGTTATTACTCATTATGTCATCAGTAGGTGTTGCATATTGGCAACTTAACCAGTCAGCATATATGTATGTGTATATACATATGTGTGTATGTACATATATACATACATATACGTATATGTACATACACACACATATATACTCAGCTACAGCCAATAATCTGAGTATCTGTGGTTTTTAAAGTTTTTAAAATACTCCGCTATACTTTATTTATGTGCTAATGTCTGTTCCTATATGAGTTTTTGTGTGTCACATGCACACAGAGGCCAGAAGAAGATGTTGGATTTTTAGTAGCTGGAGTTGCTGCCCCAAATGGGTACTGTGAACAGCACTTGGGTCTTTTTCAAGAGCAGTAAGTGCTCTTAAGGGATGAGCCATCTCTTAAGACTGTAAAAATTGGTCCTAATAAATGAATATTAGCTAATCTGACAAAAGAAGGAAGATGGTGCAAATTAATAAAATTAGATAGCAAAAGAGTTCCGCTATAATGGACTCCAATGACATCTTGTAACACCATTAGAAGTTACTACGAACACTAATACTCTGAAGAGCTGGACAGCCCAGAAGAACTAGAAGAATTTCTACAGGCACATCATCTACCAAAATTAAGCCCTGAAGACATAAACAGCTTAAAATGACCATTATAAGCAATGAGATTGAAACTGTTATTAAAAGCCTTTCTTCAAAGAAAAGCCCAGAAAGAGGCAGATTTACTGATAAATTTTATCAAATTTTCAAGGAAGACCTCATACTATTTTTTATTCTGTTCCATAAAATAAAAAGTGAAGGGACACTATTAAATTCAATCTCTAAAGCCAGTGAAATTATGATATCAAATCCACTTAAA
>NW_026071436.1:0-2765 GCF_014885135.2 Alexandromys fortis
ATCTTCGGAAAGAATAAAAATAGATGCACAGTTTCTCTCTTAATGTTATTCAATGGAATATTTGGGTTATCGTAGTCTGTCTAAGTGTCTTGTCATTAGTCAATACTGTTCATACATTTATAGATCATTACTATGTGCATAGGTTTGATGGTATCTCAATTTGTGCATTCATTAAAATTAGAGGATAGAAAAACCTTTGAGATTGTCCTATACAGTCTATCATTGTATAATATCTATGACTTCCAAGGTATTAATATTTTAAATAGCTAACATGTATAACTCTTTCTTTAGCATTAAAAATTAATTCTTGTTTTTTACTCCTCATTTTTGTATAATCTTTTATCTATGTTTGATATTTTATATTTCTATTTTGTTCTTTGTATGTTGAAATTGATTTAAAATATAATTTTTGAAATTGTTTTTATTTTCTTTTTCTTTTGTATAAGTTTTACTACATTTTAAAAACAGAGTGGAAATTTAAAAATAGTATTTTACAGTTTTATGTGTTTTTTGTAGAGAAAGTAGAACAAAGCTTTTCATGTTAATGGTGCTAGGCAACCATCTTCAGAAAGATATTAAGCATAGAAATGCACACTGAAATGAAATGTTCCAACAGCTCAAGAGTGTAAATACATATTGAACTCACATCTCTGTGAAATTTCATCCCTAACCACAATGCTTTTTCTGTGGTTATTAGCTAATCCTGACCTGAATGTGAGGTTTGGGCTTTTGAGCCTGTAAGTCCCCTTTTGAACACTTGACATCATCTCCGTCTTGTCCATGTCACATGTGTCCAGAGCGACACTCACAGTGTCTGTGAGGATTCTGCTCCTGGGCTGACAGAGCATTTGTATTTTGAGAGTCACTCTTCCCCTTCTTTTTGTCAGAGAGATGCGTGGCTTTGGCCACTCTGGTGCTATCTTTGTCATGTATCCAGCCATGTTTTAAATTACCAGTAACACACAGTAGTTGGCAAGAGCTAATTTTAGGTAGTAGTTGTTCTGCTAATCAGAAATACAGACACCCTGGGAAGTGGGGCCAGTCTGGTCAAACACAGCAATTTCCACCGCGGTTGCTCATCATCTGCTTTCCTTTCTACTGTAGTAGCATTTCGATACTGAAGGATATATTTGAGAGCCAGTCTTGGTTGGGATTTTAGCTCCACTACTCATCCTCATCCAGCTTTCCATTTCAGTCCTTTTAAAAGTATGGTCTCTGAAATCTCATTTTGATAAGCAAACTTCCTTTTTAAGAGAGAATGTTCATTTACCCCTATTCATGCTTCCTTTCTTATTCTGGCACAGTGATTGTAGATATGGGTTGTGTTCCATTAACTTTCCCCTTGCAGATGTAATGTTTTAAACTTCTGTTAATTCATCTTCATTCATTAAATAGTGGGCTACTGCTGTTGCTTCTTCTCCTTCCTCTTCCTCCTACTTCCCTTCATCATCTGTACCTGTCTTAGTCACTGTCTTATTGCTGTGAATAGATACAATGGCCAAGCAACTTTTATACAGGAAAGCATTTAATTGGCGGTTTGCTTACAGTTTCAGAAGTTACTCCATTATTATGGTGGGGAGCATGGCAGCAGGCATGGCAGTATGGTGCCAGAGAAATTTTATCACTTAGAGCTACATCTTGATTCACAGGAAGAGAGAGAAGGAGGGGAAAAGGGAAGGGGGAAGGGAGAGGGAGGGAGAGACTGGTTCTGGTGTGGGCTTTGAACCCTCAGTGATGCGATTACTCCAACAAGGCCACACCTCCTAGTCCTAATTCTTCTCAGATACCGCCATTACCTGATAGCTCAGCATCTAAATATATGAGACATGGGAACCATTCTTATCAAACTACCACAGTAGTTATTCAAGATAATGTAAGCATTGATGTGGAAGGCCCATGAAGAATGTTAATTTCTATGCCCATTGATCTAAAAATGATTTTTACTGAGGGATGTTTTTAGTTTAAAGAACTAGGGATGTGCAAGTTTAAACTCTGCACTTCCCCCCTTTCTTTAATTCTGTAGAAGGAGCTGCAGGCCTGCTTTTCGTGGCCTCCTCCATCATAATTCTTCATTTTTATTTATGTGTATGTATGGATGTCTGTATGAGTTTATGTGTACCATATGCAAGCAGTTTATTCTGACCAGAAGAGGGCGTTGAATTCTCTGGAACTGGTTGTAGGCTACTGTGACTCCATGTTGGTGCTGGACTCAAACTTGGGTTCTCTGAAAGAGCAGTAAGCTGCGTCAACTCTAGGCCTCCTTTCCTTTTTAAAAAGGTGGGAGAAAGCGCTTAGGCTCTTGTTCCTCTTCAGAAAATGCCATCAGCTCTGATTTGTATGCTTAGGCTGTTTCACTGCATGAGAAAAACTTGTTTAGCTACATTTAAATTTTTAGGAATAAGCATTTTTTTTAAAAAAGAATTTCATATATGAGTACTGTATTTACATTCTTTTCACTCCTCCCTCTTATCCTAACTTTTTTTGTGTTTTTATTCTCCCTCTTAAATCTATGACTTCTCATCTAATTATTATTATTATCACACACCCATACATGTATATGTACAACATACTGATTCCATTTAATATTGTACCTACGGATATGGATTTAGTGATGATTACTTGGGATCGGATAACCCAATCGGGGGCTCATTCCTGAAGAAAACTGTGTCTCTCAGCAGCAACTGATCACCTGTAGCTCTTCATCTAACGATGGGATTGATGTTGTCATTACTCAGGTCTTCTTCTTTTTTTTTTTTTTTTTTTTT
>NW_026071437.1:0-2732 GCF_014885135.2 Alexandromys fortis
GAAGATCTTAACCTGCGTCTGTCTGGAGTGGGAGAATCATGGCGACTCTCTGATTCAGCTTCTTTCTCCCAGCATTCTGTTCTGTTTTCTCGGCCTACCTAAGGGTTGGCCTATCAAATGGGCCTAGGCAGTTTCTTTATTAATAAGAAATCATTCCCACATCATTGGTGGGGTTTTAGGAGGGAAAAAAATCCAATTGATGCTATCCTGGTTACAAGTGGGAAAGTCATTCTGAGCACAACCCCATCCATCCAGGCAGTGGTCTGTAGGGAAGAAAACTACAAGAGGGGAGACTTAGAGGTCCATGTTTCCAGAATGTCTACGCTGCATAGGTTCCATGTCAGCTGCTGGAGAGTCATCACACAAAGGATATGGAGGACCCCAGGCATGGTATGGGCTGAGGGTCATCATCATCTGTGAGAACCAGGGGTGCCTGGGTTGAGAAGGGGAGATGCTAAGGAAATCCATGCAGGGAGCTCTTCCCATCCCAGAGGAATGATGGCTAAGAAGGCCTCCATTATAGCATCCTGGGATATCACGGTGTTTGGTAATGGACAGGGAAAGGCGCTGAGCAGCACTCAGGACGGACTGTGGCTCTCCGTGACCTATATGAGATGTGCTAGACTAGGGCTTTGGGAAACGCTTTGGGACCTACAAGCTTATACTGACTGCAAAAAGCGGGTAAAGGCAGGCGGTGGTGGCGCACGCCTTTAATCCCAGCACTCAGGAGGCAGAGGCAGGCGGATCTCTGGGAATTTGAGGCCAGCCTGGTCTACAAAAGCTAGTTCTGGGACAGGCACCAAAGCTACAGAGAAACCCTGTCTCAAAAAAACAAAACAAAACAAAAAAAAAAAGGCGGGTCAAATCTACAGAGGAAAAAAAAATACAAAATCAGTAAGTGTTGTCTTCATGCTTTCATTAAAATACAACTTGGAGATCAAAATCCCACTATTTAAAACATACACAGCTCTGACCCTCTTCAGAGTAACAGCACCCAGACCAAGAAGTGGTAAAGAACCAAGTCCTTAAGCCTTCCTCATGCCCCTCCTCTTTCTGTCCACCCCCGAGGAGAACCTGGCACTACCCTGACTTCTAACACTATATTTTAATTTTGTCATTTTGAGCTTTATAGAAAGGCTGCCAATGCTAAACCCTGTTTTTTTGCTCTAGCTTTAGCTCAACAACATGTGGGCAAGATCCATCCGTTCCTGTTGTGTGCCTGGTTGTTGCTGTCCCACTGCAACTATGCTGCAACGCAAAATGCCACATGGCATTACCGTCTTTATGTCTGTACAATTTATAGATCCATTGTCCCACTTTCCCAGAACTCCTGTACATATGACGATTGGGAAATCGTAACTGTAGAAATTCAGTATCGTACCTGATGTGGGCACAGGAGTCCAGATGACTACAGCTGTGAAGTCCTGACTCAGCTGTCCTTGAGGGCCTGGGCTCTAGGATCAGATGGACAGGAACAAAGGGACACTAAGCTCATGGAATGTTTGAAAGGTGAGAAGGAAGAGATCTGGAGGCTGAGTCTCAGAGCCCATGTCCACACGTGTCCTCATGCCTGACTTCGAAGTCACTTCCTCTTGTTCCTTTTGCTACTTACCTGGTGTCCCGCACCCCCAGGAATCAGGGAACTAAAGCATCAGTCAAACCCGCCCCCCCACACACACACACACAAAGAAAAAAAAACAGTGCATTCTGCTGCCAGCGCAGCTGGAGAAGGGAAGAACAGATGTTGAGCAACCATCTTCTTTGAAGAGCCACACAATGACCCTTTCACTTTCAGACCCCTGAGGCATTGTTCTCTGGTTGGATCTGTACTTCTCTTT
Organism: Alexandromys fortis; assembly: GCF_014885135.2. NCBI lineage: Eukaryota > Metazoa > Chordata > Mammalia > Rodentia > Cricetidae > Alexandromys > Alexandromys fortis. The sequence continues at coordinate 1,839 of NW_026071437.1, forward strand.
AGTAACCCAGGCAGAGTACAGGACGTCAAATTCCAATCAATAGAGGAGGGGAAACCCAGAGAAGGTAACCAGCTCAGAGTCACATGGGGAGTTTACAGAAATCCCAAGCCTGGCCCGGACCCAGGCCTCCTGAGTCCTGAGCATCAGAACACGATAGGGAAGACTGCGGAGGAGGCAGGCAGACTGCGCACTATCAGATCCCCAGTGAACCAGGGTTCACAGAGCCCTGAGACAGCGTAGGATTGCACATCCTATGAGGGCTGGTTGCTGTGCAGACATGCAGGAGAATGAGAGTTCTGATTCACAGACGGTCTGTCAGATGCCAGGAACTGCTGTGCGCATCATCCAGTCTAGAGCTGGCAGGTTTGGTTGGTTAGAACACGGAGCTAATGAGCCAAGGGCTTCAAGGCAAGAAATGTCTCCATGACCCCAGCGCATATTCCCCAACCTCGCTAGTCATCATGCAGACATCAGCCGGGGCAGCATATCACCGAGAGATAGGCTGGCCATCTTGAGGAAGCCTGTGAAAGCTGAGAAGCCTGCTACGGGGGCTCAGCAGAGAACCCCACATTTTAAGCTTCTAATATACTAGTGTCTCTTTTACTCAACCAGTAAGAAATTTCACAGTGGTGGGGCATTGGGGCACGAAGTTTAGTCGGTAGAGTCTTTGCCTAGCATGCACAAAACTCTTGGTTCAATCCTCAGCATTGCATAAAACTGGGTGTGATGATATATACCTGCAATCCCAGCACTGGGGAAACTGAGGCAGGAAGATTGTGAGTTCAAAAGCAGCCTGGTCTACAGGACTACAAAGTAAGACTCTGTCTCAAGAGAAAAGAAAGAAAGAAAGAAAGAAAGAAAGAAAGAAAGAAAGAAAGGAAGGAAGGAAGGAAG
>NW_026071438.1:0-2767 GCF_014885135.2 Alexandromys fortis
CTTGGTGCTGTGTTTTCCCGCCTGGCGCGCTAATGGAGTGAAAAAGACCCGATGGCGTTAGCGGCGCGCAGGGTCGGGGCGCCGGAGCAGTAGAGGTGGGAGGCGGCTGTATTTTTAGCCAGATGCCTCGTAAGTTGCCCGCGCGCCCCGCGCCGCCCAGCAGATAACGCCGAGGGAGCTCCGGTGTCAGCGGGCGCCGGGCGATGGCAGCACGGCCGCGCAGGTCGGGGACAGACCCCGCGGTGAGTGTCCAGCGGCCGCGCGGGCGGAGGGCGGGGGGCGGGGGACAGGGGCAGGGATGGCGCGCGCCAACTTTCCCGGTTGCGGGCGGGCGAGGACAGGCTGGGTCTGCGCTTCTGCTGCCTCACGCCCGCGGCTCCGCGGGATCCAGAGGAAAATTCCTCAGGCCTGGAGGCTGCTGCCATCCTAGGCTGGGCCCAGGAGACGCCCGCGGGCACGACCTGTAGCTGGCTGGAACCAGGGGGCCTCTGAGCTGGGCTGTGTCGCCCCTGGCTTAGGAGCAGAGCCAGGGTCCTGTGACTTCAACTGTACCTGGTATGTTAGTCTTGGCCCTGGCCGGAGCAGTGGCGAGCCTGATCCCAAGTCCTTAGAAACCTCCAAATCCCCCAGGTCCCTAGGGAGCAGAAATAAATGGGGCACAGGAAAACAGGTCTGTACACGCCAGAGCCTGCTTTTGTATTACTCTTGTTTTTAACAATGGGGAAACTAGGGTCTGGCAACTTGAAGAGGCACGGGGCACAAGCAGCAAAGCAGGAATTGGGCACTGACAGGCACGTCTTCCCGTATTCCCCCGTGTGGGCCCACCCAGCCCTGCACACACCTTCACAACCTAGCCTCCAAGGCAGGATGGGTCCCTTGCAGGGTCGTTTGGGGACTGCAAGGGAACCCCGGGCTGTCACTCACACAGCTGCTTCTTTGGTGGCAGCTCTGATTTCCATTTCATCGTTACCAACTGTGGTCTGGTTGGGGCTCTGTGGACACTTCGCTAAGCTTTGGACAGCCTAGTTTTCTGGAAAGAAATCATAAAACTGTTGGTGGCCCCGGGCCTTGTTTCTGTTTCTGCATAATACAGGGGATAAACACCAGGGCTCTACAAAAGCTGGAACACTGTACTTGTCCGTGAGGCCTGGCGTAGGCCTGGAGGAACAGACCTGGGCCATGCTGTCATGGGTAGAACCAGGACCTCATACATTCTAGGTGAACACTCTTCCACTGAGCTAAGGCCCAGCCTGCTGCCTGTCTTGCTTAAGTCTGCTGGACGAGCCACCCCCACCTACCCAAACTCAGGAGACTGTCTTTCCTGGAGTTTCCATGACGGCTTTGTCAAAGAGGCTGCGTTCTGCCCGGCTTTATTTCTGCCGTCTTTTCAGAAGGGAACCAGATATTCAGGGCCCTGAGCAGGAAGTTGGGGTCATCTTTAAGGGAAGCTTAGGCCTTCTCAAACCCTAGAGGTGTGACCAGGGAGGCCACAGGGTCCTCATACCGGTGTCCAACCTCCAATGGGTTTGGAGCCATGCTTGGCGTGACAAGGATACTGACATTCACTGTCACACTCCCAGAGCCTCACTCCCAGGGCGCTGGTCTCCTGGGCCATTGCTATATTAGTACCGCTCCACTCAAGAAGTACGAATGTTACAGTCTGAGCGTTCCAGTTTTACATCCCTCTCTAACTCAGCAAGGAGTCTCAGCAAGAGCTCCTGTTCCCTCCTTCCTTCTTCTGCTTCCTTCCTTCCAATGTGCACACACCCTCTGAAGGCAGGCAAGTGTCCTCTAGCTAGAGAAGAACTTGAGAGGAAGCCTGTGGGCCCTTATCTATGATAGCAGAAAGGTTAAGAGAGAAGCTCTGGAATAGGCTATCTAGATTCAAACCGTGGTCAGTCCACTCCTTGCTTTGGTACTAGATGAGTTACTTAACTTCTTTGTGTGCTAGTCACTTCTTCTGGTGAGGGAGGAGAGGGTAAAGGAGCCGCCTCATAGAATTCTGTTTTGTTTGTTTCTTTTTATTTTTTTAAAACAATCTTTTTTATTCTACATACCAAACCCAGTTCCCCCTACCCCACCCCCACCAACTCCCCATGAGAGGGCGAGGCCTCTCATGGGGAGTCAACAAAGTCTGCCACATCACTTGAGGCAGGACCAAGGCCTTCTGTATCTAGGCTGAGCAAGGTATCCCTCCATACGGAATAGGCTCCAAAAAACTAGTTTATGCACAAGGGATAAATACTGGTTCCACTGCCAGTGACTCTACAAACTGCCCAAGCCACACAACTGTTACCCACATTCAGAGGGCCTAGTTTGGGCCTATGTAGGTTCCCCAGCTGTCAGTCCGGAGTCAGTGAACTCCCACTAGACTAGCTTGGGTCAGCTGATTCTGTGAGTATCCCCATCATGGTCTTGACTCCTCTGCTCCTTCCTCTGTACGACTGGACTCCAGGTGTTCAATCCAGTGCTTAGCTGTGGATCTCTGCGTTTGCTTCCATCAGTTACTGACTGGGTGAAGGTTCTATGATGACAATTAAGGTATTCATCAATCTGATCACAGGGGAAGGGCAGTTCAGGCACCCTCTCCGCTATTCCTTAGGGTCTTAGAGACATTCTTGTAGACTGCTGGGAATTTCCCTAGTGCCAGGTTTCTCGCGAATCCCATAATGGCTCTCTCTGTCAAGATATCTCTTTCTTTGCTCTTTCTCTTCTTCCTACCCCCAACTCGACGTTCCCAATCCCTCATGTTCTCCCCCCCCCCCCC